>NC_081555.1:101992574-102113668 GCF_963082655.1 Stomoxys calcitrans | reverse complement strand
TTTGAATTTTTGTATAGAGTCACAAATTAAGGCCCATTTCCCTAGTTTAGGAGATACAGCCATTTTAAGTTTTCATAGTGAAATTTTGAATTTTTTGATGGAGTCACGAATTAGGGCCCATTTCCCTCTAGGACGCATAGTTTAGGAGATACAGCCATTTTAAGTTTTCATAGTGAAATTTCGATTTTTAATGGATTTTCCATGAAATTTTGAATTTTTGTGTGGAGTCACAAATTAAGGCCCATTTCCCTCTAGGACGCATAGTTTAGGAGATACAGCCATTTTAAGTTTTCATAGTAAAATTTCGATTTTTAATGGATTTTCCATGAAATTTTGAATTTTTGTGTGGAGTCACGAATTAAGGCTCATTTCCCTCTAGGACGCATAGTTTAGGAGATACAGCCATTTTAAAATTTCATAGTGAAATTTTGAATTTTTTGATGGAGTCAATTAAGGCCCATTTCCCTCTAGGACGCATAGTTTAGGAGATACAGCCATTTAAGTTTTCATAGTGAAATTTTGAATTTTTTGATGGAGTCACGAATTAAGGCCCATTTCCCTCTAGGACGCATAGTTTAGGAGATACAGCCATTTTAAGTTTTCATAGTAAAATTTCAATTTTTAATGGATTTTCCATGAAATTTTGAATTTTTTGATGGAGTCACGAATTAAGGCCCATTTCCCTCTAGGACGCTTAGTTTAGGAGATACAGCCATTTTAAGTTTTCATAGTGAAATTTTGAATTTTTTGATGGAGTCACGAATTAAGGCCCATTTCCCTCTAGGACGCATAGTTTAGGAGATACAGCCATTTTCATAGTAAAATTTCAATTTTTAATGGATTTTCCATGAAATTTTGAATTTTTTGATGGAGTCACGAATTAAGGCCCATTTCCCTCTAGGACGCATAGTTAAGGAGATACAGCCATTTTAAGTTTTCATAGTGAAATTTCGATTTTTAATGGATTTTCCATGAAATTTTGAATTTTTGTGTGGAGTCACAAATTAAGGCCCATTTCCCTCTAGGACGCATAGTTTAGGAGATACAGCCATTTTAAGTTTTCAAAGTGAAATTTCGATTTTTAATGGATTTTCCACGAAATTTTGAATATTTTGATGGAGTCACGAATTAAGGCCCATTTCCCTAAAAGGCCCATTTCCCTCTAGGACGCATAGTTTAGGAGATACAGCCATTTTAAGTTTTCATGGATTTTTAATGAAATTTTGAATTTTTGTGTGGAGTCACGAATTAAGGCCCATTTCCCTCTAGGACGCATAGTTTAGGAGATACAGCCATTTTAAGTTTTCATAGTGAAATTTTGAATTTTTTTAAGGGGGCACGAATTAAGGCCCATTTCCCTCTAGGACGCATAGTTTAGGAGATACAGCCATTTTAAGTTTTCATAGTGAAATTTCGATTTTTAATGGATTTTCCATGAAATTTTGAATTTTTGTGTGGAGTCACAAATTAAGGCCCATTTCCTTCTAGGACGCATAGTTTAGGAGATACAGCCATTTTAAGTTTTCATAGTAAAATTTCGATTTTTAATGGATTTTCCATGAAATTTTTGATGGAGTCACGAATTAAGGCTCATTTCCCTCTAGGACGCATAGTTTAGGAGATACAGCCATTTTAAATTTTCATAGTGAAATTTTGAATTTTTTGATGGAGTCAATTATGGCCCATTTCCCTCTAGGACGCATAGTTTAGGAGATACAGCCATTTTAAGTTTTCATAGTGAAATTTTGAATTTTTTGATGGAGTCACGAATTAAGGCCCATTTCCCTCTAGGACGCATAGTTTAGGAGATACAGCCATTTTAAGTTTTCATAGTGAAATTTTTAATTTTTTGATGGAGTCACGAATTAAGGCCCATTTCCCTCTAGGACGCATAGTTTAGGAGATACAGCCATTTTAAGTTTTCATAGTGAAATTTTGAATTTTTTGATGGAGTCACGAATTAAGGCCCAATTTTTGATGGAGTCACGAATTAAGGCCCATTTCCCTCTAGGACGCATAGTTTAGGAGATACAGCCATTTTAAGTTTTCATAGTGAAATTTCGATTTTTAATGGATTTTTAATGAAATTTTGAATTTTTGTATAGAGTCACAAATTAAGGCCCATTTCCCTCTAGGACGCATAGTTTAGGAGATACAGCCATTTTAAGTTTTCATGGATTTTTAATGAAATTTTGAATTTTTGTGTGGAGTCACGAATTAAGGCCCATTTCCCTCTAGGACGCATAGTTTAGGAGATACAGCCATTTTAAGTTTTCATAGTGAAATTTTTAATTTTTTGATGGAGTCACGAATTAGGGCCCATTTCCCTCTAGGACGCATAGTTTAGGAGATACAGCCATTTTAAGTTTTCATAGTGAAATTTCGATTTTTAATGGATTTTCCATGAAATTTTGAATTTTTGTGTGGAGTCACAAATTAAGGTCCATTTCCCTCTAGGACGCATAGTTTAGGAGATACAGCCATTTTAAGTTTTCATAGTAAAATTTCGATTTTTAATGGATTTTCCATGAAATTTTGAATTTTTTGATGGAGTCACAAATTAAGGCTCATTTCCCTCTAGGACACATAGTTTAGGAGATGCAGCCATTTTAAATTTTCATAGTGAAATTTTGAATTTTTTGATGGAGTCAATTAAGGCCCATTTCCCTCTAGAACGCATAGTTTAGGAGATACAGCCATTTTAAGTTTTCATAGTGAAATTTTTAATTTTTTGATGGAGTCACGAATTAAGGCCAATTTTTTGATGGAGTCACGAATTAAGGCCCATTTCCCTCTAGGACGCATAGTTTAGGAGATACAGCCATTTTAAGTTTTCATAGTAAAATTTAGATTTTTAATGGATTTTCCAAGAAATTTTGAATTTTTTGATGGAGTCACGAATTAAGGCCCATTTCCCTCTAGGACGCATAGTTTAGGAGATACAGCCATTTTAAGTTTTCATAGCCAAATTTCGATTTTTAATGGATTTTCAATGAAATTTTGAATTTTTGTATGGAGTCACGAATTAAGGCCCATTTCCCTCTAGGACGCATAGTTTAGGAGATACAGCCATTTTAAGTTTTCATGGTGAAATTTCGATTTTTAATGGATTTTCAATGAAATTTTGAATTTTTTGATGGAGTCACGAATTAAGGCCCATTTCCCTCTAGGACGCATAGTTTAGGAGATACAGCCATTTTAAGTTTTCATGGTGAAATTTCGATTTTTAATGGATTTTCAATGAAATTTTGAATTTTTTGATGGAGTCACGAATTAAGGCCCATTTCCCTCTAGGACGCATAGTTTAGGAGATACAGCCATTTTAAGTTTTCATAGTGAAATTTCGATTTTTAATGGATTTTTAATGAAATTTTGAATTTTTGTGTGGAGTCACAAATTAAGGCCCATTTCCCTCTAGGACGCATAGTTTAGGAGATACAGCCATTTTAAGTTTTCAAAGTGAAATTTCGATTTTTAATGGATTTTCCACGAAATTTTGAATTTTTTGATGGAGTCACGAATTAAGGCCCATTTCCCTCTAGGACGCATAGTTTAGGAGATACAGCCATTTTAAGTTTTCATAGTGAAATTTCGATTTTTAATGGATTTTTAATGAAATTTTGAATTTTTGTATAGAGTCACAAATTAAGGCCCATTTCCCTCTAGGACGCATAGTTTAGGAGATACAGCCATTTTAAGTTTTCATGGATTTTTAATGAAATTTTGAATTTTTGTGTGGAGTCACGAATTAAGGCCCATTTCCCTCTAGGACGCATAGTTTAGGAGATACAGCCATTTTAAAATTTCATAGTGAAATTTTGAATTTTTTGATGGAGTCAATTAAGGCCCATTTCCCTCTAGGACGCATAGTTTAGGAGATACAGCCATTTTAAGTTTTCATAGTAAAATTTAAATTTTAAATGGATTTTCCATGAAATTTTGAATTTTTTGATGGAGTCACGAATTAAGGCTCATTTCCCTCTAGGACGCATAGTTTAGGAGATACAGCCATTTTAAAATTTCATAGTGAAATTTTGAATTTTTTGATGGAGTCAATTAAGGCCCATTTCCCTCTAGGACGCATAGTTTAGGAGATACAGCCATTTTAAGTTTTCATAGTGAAATTTTGAATTTTTCGATGGAGTCACGAATTAAGGCCCATTTCCCTCTAGGACGCATAGTTTAGGAGATACAGCCATTTTAAGTTTTCATAGTGAAATTTTTAATTTTTTGATGGAGTCACGAATTAAGGCCCATTTCCCTCTAGGACGCATAGTTTAGGAGATACAGCCATTTTAAGTTTTCATAGTGAAATTTTGAATTTTTCGATGGAGTCACGAATTAAGGCCCATTTCCCTCTAGGACGCATAGTTTAGGAGATACAGCCATTTTAAGTTTTCATAGTGAAATTTTTAATTTTTTGATGGAGTCACGAATTAAGGCCCATTTCCCTCTAGGACGCATAGTTTAGGAGATACAGCCATTTTAAGTTTTCATAGTGAAATTTCGATTTTTAATGGATTTTTAATGAAATTTTGAATTTTTGTGTGGAGTCACAAATTAAGGCCCATTTCCCTCTAGGACGCATAGTTTAGGAGATACAGCCATTTTAAGTTTTCAAAGTGAAATTTCGATTTTTAATGGATTTTCCACGAAATTTTGAATTTTTTGATGCAGTCACGAATTAAGGCCCATTTCCCTCTAGGACGCATAGTTTAGGAGATACAGCCATTTTAAGTTTTCATAGTGAAATTTTGAATTTTTTGATGGAGTCACGAATTAAGGCCCATTTTTTGATGGAGTCACGAATTAAGGCCCATTTCCCTCTAGGACGCATAGTTTAGGAGATACAGCCATTTTAAGTTTTCATAGTGAAATTTAGATTTTTAATGGATTTTTAATGAAATTTTGAATTTTTGTATAGAGTCACAAATTAAGGCCCATTTCCCTCTAGGACGCATAGTTTAGGAGATACAGCCATTTTAAGTTTTCATGGATTTTTAATGAAATTTTGAATTTTTGTGTGGAGTCACGAATTAAGGCCCATTTCCCTCTAGGACGCATAGTTTAGGAGATACAGCCATTTTAAAATTTCATAGTGAAATTTTGAATTTTTTGATGGAGTCAATTAAGGCCCATTTCCCTCTAGGACGCATAGTTTAGGAGATACAGCCATTTTAAGTTTTCATAGTAAAATTTAAATTTTAAATGGATTTTCCATGAAATTTTGAATTTTTTGATGGAGTCACGAATTAAGGCTCATTTCCCTCTAGGACGCATAGTTTAGGAGATACAGCCATTTTAAAATTTCATAGTGAAATTTTGAATTTTTTGATGGAGTCAATTAAGGCCCATTTCCCTCTAGGACGCATAGTTTAGGAGATACAGCCATTTTAAGTTTTCATAGTGAAATTTTGAATTTTTCGATGGAGTCACGAATTAAGGCCCATTTCCCTCTAGGACGCATAGTTTAGGAGATACAGCCATTTTAAGTTTTCATAGTGAAATTTCGATTTTTAATGGATTTTCCATGAAATTTTGAATTTTTTGATGGAGTCACGAATTAAGGCTCATTTCCCTCTAGGACGCATAGTTTAGGAGATACAGCCATTTTAAGTTTTCATAGTGAAATTTCGATTTTTAATGGATTTTCCATGAAATTTTGAATTTTTGTATAGAGTCACAAATTAAGGCCCATTTCCCTCTAGGACGCATAGTTTAGGAGATACAGCCATTTTAAGTTTTCGAAGTGAAATTTCGATTTTTAATGGATTTTCCACGAAATTTTGAACTTTTTGATGGAGTCACGAATTAAGGCCCATTTCCCTCTAGGACGCATAGTTTAGGAGATACAGCCATTTTAAGTTTTCATAGTGAAATTTCGATTTTTAATGGATTTTTAATGAAATTTTGAATTTTTGTATAGAGTCACAAATTAAGGCCCATTTCCCTCTAGGACGCATAGTTTAGGAGATACAGCCATTTTAAGTTTTCATGGATTTTTAATGAAATTTTGAATTTTTGTGTGGAGTCACGAATTAAGGCCCATTTCCCTCTAGGACGCATAGTTTAGGAGATACAGCTATTTTAAGTTTTCATAGTGAAATTTCGATTTTTAATGAAATTTTGAATTTTTGTGTGGAGTCACGAATTAAGGCCCATTTCCCTCTAGGACGCATAGTTTAGGAGATACAGCCATTTTAAGTTTTCATAGTGAAATTTTGAATTTTTGTGTGGAGTCACGAATTAAGGCCCATTTCCCTCTAGGACGCATAGTTTAGGAGATACAGCCATTTTAAGTTTTCATAGTGAAATTTTGAATTTTTTGATGGAGTCACGAATTAAGGCCCATTTCCCTCTAGGACGCATAGTTTAGGAGATACAGCCATTTTAAGTTTTCATAGTGAAATTTTGAATTTTTTGATGGAGTCACGAATTAAGGCCCATTTTTTGATGGATTCACGAATTAAGGCCCATTTCCCTCTAGGACGCATAGTTTAGGAGATACAGCCATTTTAAGTTTTCATAGTGAAATTTCGATTTTTAATGGATTTTTAATGAAATTTTGAATTTTTGTGTGGAGTCACAAATTAAGGCCCATTTCCCTCTACGACGCATAGTTTAGGAGATACAGACATTTAAAATTTTCATAGTGAAATTTTAAATTTTTTGATGGAGTCACGAATTAAGGCCCATTTCCCTCTAGGACGCATAGTTTAGTAGATACAGCCATTTTCATAGTGAAATTTTGAATTTTTTGATGGAGTCACGAATTAAGGCCCATTTCCCTCTAGGACGCATAGTTTAGGAGATACAGCCATTTTAAGTTTTGAAATTTTGAATTTTTTGATGGAGTTACGAATTCAGGCCCATTTCCCTCTAGGACGCATAGTTTAGGAGATACAGCCATTTTAAGTTTTCATAGTGAAATTTTGAATTTTTTGATGGAGTCACGAATTAAGGCCCATTTCCCTCTAGGACGCATAGTTTAGGAGATACAGCCATTTTAAGTTTTCATAGTGAAATTTTGAATTTTTTGATGGAGTCACGAATTAAGGCCCATTTTTTGATGGAGTCACGAATTAAGGCCCATTTCCCTCTAGGACGCATAGTTTAGGAGATACAGCCATTTTAAGTTTTCATAGTGAAGTTTTTAATTTTTTGATGGAGTCACGAATTAAGGCCCATTTCCCTCTAGGACGCATAGTTTAGGAGATACAGCCATTTTAAGTTTTCATAGTGAAATTTTTAATTTTTTGATGGAGTCACGAATTAAGGCCCATTTCCTCTAGGACGCATAGTTTAGGAGATACAGCCATTTTAAGTTTTCATAGTGAAATTTCGATTTTTAATGGATTTTCCATGAAATTTTTAATTTTTTGATGGAGTCACGAATTAAGGCCCATTTCTCTCTAGGACGCATAGTTTAGGAGATACAACCATTTTAAGTTTTCATAGTGAAATTTCGATTTTTAATGGATTTTAAATGAAATTTTGAATTTTTGTATGGAGTCACGAATTAAGGCCCATTTCCCTCTAGGACGCATAGTTTAGGAGATGCAGCCATTTTAAGTTTTCATAGTGGAATTTCTATTTTTAATGGATTTTCCATGAAATTTAAATGGATTTCCAATGAAATTTTGATGGGGTCACTAATTAAGGCCCATTTCCCTCTTCGACGTATAGTTTAGGAGATACAGCCACTTTAAGTTTTCGTAGTGAAATTTCGATTTTTAAATACGGCTCAGGGAATACAATAAGATCATAAGAGGGGCAAAGTGTGTCTCCTGGAAACTATTCTGCGACCAGGTCGATGTCGTTAATGACGCCGCCAAGATGAAAAAGTTTCTCTCAAAAGCCCATGTCCCAACTGAAATGTTAGCAGACTACAAGGGAGTGAGAGAGAAACAACAGAGGACGCTTTGAGGCTTTTGATGAAAACGCATTTTCCACAGGATACGACAGGTCTCACGAAGAGTCTGATCGAAGGTTTGTCATAACGGCATTTATGGAAAGGGAAGCCTTGAGGAGCTTCAAACCATTTAAGTCACCCGGACCTGATGGAATATTTCCGGCTGTACTACAAAAGGAGGACGACTATCTGGCACCTCATCAGGCCACTATTTTAACAGCGTGCCTAGGACTTGCCTATGCTCCGAAAGCCTGACAGGAGGCAAGGATGGTATTTATACCCAAGCCGGGCAAGGCAAGTTTTGCAGCACCAAAGACCTACAGGCCTATAAGCCTGACGTCCATTCTACACAAAACAAAGGAACGATTTGTGGATACCATGATAAAGAGTAGGACATCTAGCGAACTGCTTATATACAAACAGCATGTCTATGTCAAGCGAAGGTCTGTGGAGACTGCCCTGCACGAGGTTCTGCATAAAATAGAAGAATCCTTCGATGGTAAGACGTACACATTGGGGGCGTTTAGTAATGTGCGAACCTTCACATTGATCCAATCCTTAGACCAGTACAGGGTGGACCGGGTCCTTAGAAAATGGATTAATCATAAGCTAAGGAACAGGTGGAAAAACTGCGGGTCCCATGACATGAATATAGGGGGGAAAATGGCACAGGGCGGCATTTTATCGCCACTCCTTTGGGTAACCACCATAAATGACCTATTACGGATGCTGACTGAGGATGGATTTGAACCCGTCTGCTACGCAGACGATGTTATAATACTTCTAAGGGGTAAGGATCCGAAGGAGCTTTGAGCTCATACCACCGCGGTATAATCGAGGCGACGTTTTATGCACGAGGTTGTGCATAAAATAGAAGAAGCCTTCGATGACAAAACGTACACACTGGCGGTATGCATTGACATCGAGGAGGCTTTTAACAATGTGCGGACCGACACACTGATCCAATCCTTAGACCAGTGCCGGGTGGACCCGGTCCTTAGAGACTGGATAAACCATATGCTAAGAAACAGGTGGATGAATTGTGTGTCTCATGGCATAAATATTAGAGAGACATACACAGGGCATACCACAGGGGGGCATTTTATCGCCACTCCTATGGGTGACCACCACAAATGACCTATTACGGATGCTGACTGAGGAGGGATTTGAACCCGTCTGCTATGCAGACGATGTTGTGATACTTCTAAGGAGTAGGTATCCGAACGAACTATGCAGAAAGGCCGAAAGGGTCTTGCATATGGCATATGACTGGGCTAGACCCAAAGATCTCAATCTTAACCCAGAGAAGACTGAAATATGCTTGCTCACCAGGAAGACGAAGGTGGGTCAATTTGACGCATCACGTTTCCTCAATACAACGATTTCGATATCTGACAAGGTCAAATACTTAGGTGTGATCTTGGACAGGAAACTGAATTGGAAGCGTCACATTCAGCAGCGTACTGAGAAGGCTCACGGATGTTGGGCACTATGTAGACGGGCCGTATGTTCGAAATGGGGGCTGAATCCTAGGATAGTCCACTGGGTCTACAGGAGCGTGGTTAGACCAATTCTTACTTACGACTCAGTAGTTTGGTGGACAGCTATGGAGAAAAAGTGCAACATAAGGACTATACAACAGGTTCAGAGAACATGTTGTCCTGGCATAGGCGGAGGGATGAGGACCACGCCCACTAGGACATTGGAGACTATTCTAGATATCCGACCCATTGATATACAGATTAAGTATGAGGCAGCGGCTATGAGACTTAAAGTGCGGCTATGAGACTTAAAGGGATGGGAGAATGGATTGGGATGCGAGCTGCTCATACCTTCGCAGTATAATCGAGTTGACGTTAGAAAATCTGGAAGGAATTGAAGAGGTTTCCGATCGGATACCTGAGACAAAGCTTGAAGTCGAGTGCAAGGCACTGCTGCCAGCGGCACACTCTTGGATTGACGGAACCCTAGCAAGGTCATCTGGAAGATCATTTTACACGGATGGATCAAAGCTAGAGGACAGAGTGGGCCTAAGGGCCTACATTGAGAATCCAGGGATGGAGATCTGTTGTAGACTGCCAGACCATAATACTGTCCTGCAGGCGAAGATCCGGGCGATCACGGAATGTGTGACACCACTCCAACGCGATGACGTCGAGTGTGAACATCTTTACCAATAGTAAAATTGCCATAAGGGCAATAACAACCAGGATGGTAAGGAACAGTCTTGAGGTGTAAGAAGGAGATTAACGCCTTCTCTGAGGATGGCAAAATTCGCATCGTTTGGGTGCCAGGCCATAACGGAGTAAGGGAAATGAAAGAGCAGACGATTTTGCGGTGAAGGCCAGAGGACAACGGTCAATAAACTTGGTTAACCCGAAGCCTTTCGGGTCGACGCAGACCAAGTTAAGGTAGTGGGCGACGAATGCGCATGCAATATTGTGGAACAGCGAAACGGTCGCTAGGACGGCGAAAATCCTATGGGGGTATCCTGATCGTGAGAAGACGAGGCTATTACTGAAAGGAAGCAAGAAGGAGGTCAGTATAGCTATTGGTGCTATAGCGGTACATATAGGACTACGAGCTCACTTATGTAAAATCAGTGCGGCAAGTGATAGCATGTGGGGCATGCGAGGAAGATGATGAGTCGTTGGAGCTATTGCCTTTGCCATTGCCTGGCATTCGCGTCCAACAGATACCGGCACTTAGGTGGAGACACAATATCAGACATGAACCAACTTAGGGGAGTGGTATTGAAAACAATGAAGGATTTTGTAAGTAGCACAGAATTCCTAACTTAAAATTTTCTTTTTAGAGGTTCCTTTTAAGTTTTTAGAGTGCACAACAACCCGATTACTGGCTTAGGTGTATATCCATTGAGGCATGGGGCGGATTAATATCTGCACCCTCTTTGAAACCTAACCTAACCTAGGGGTCAAAGTTAAAACTTGTACTACTTTTGCGCGTTGCTTTTGTAGGATTTGTTTGCAGAATGAGTTTTTGATGCGAGCGCTAAGTATGTAACTCCACCTTTAATGAAGTGTTAAAATAGGTTTATTTGACAGTTCTATACAGGAAATCTGTCAAATAAATCTATTTGAAATCTACATAAAGTGAAAATTTTCATGACATTTTGTCTAAAGACAAAATTTAAACAAAACTTTCGTTTAAGACAAAATTTTAACAATATTTGCGTTAAAGACAAAACTTCCATGAAGTTTTCATTAAACAAGATTTCCATGAAATGTTTCCCTTAATTATGTGTGTTCGTAAAATTTTATCTTTTGATTGGCTTCTATACAACTGTGTATGATATTTACAGTCATCAACCTTTATCTGACTGGGTGTTTACCTTCTGCAGCAACATGTGCTGGTAAATTAATCAATCCTTTTACTGCCCCGAGACATTTTGTCCATAATACTTCATTCATTTCAGAGAATTATGAGAAACATAAGGAAAACAATATGTAAGGGTCAAGTTATAACATTTGTTACATGCAGCAAATTCTTGTAAAATGAACTCCCCATAAAAATGCTGAGCTAACTGGTCAGCAATAAGCTTTCACTCTTGAGTGAAAGAATTTTCTCAATAATATTTGTAGCATATGTGGGTGTATGGAAAGGCTGGAAAGGTTTCATCAACGAAACATGTTTATGATATTTTTCTCTGAGCATATTAATCCAGGTCATATTACATCATCATCTTCCAATAATGCCTCCTCTTTCAGCCTTGCATCATGTCCTTAGGCGCCTTATCTTTTGAATAAAGCCCTAGAACCTTTTAAGTAGCCATATCATTGGCATTATGAAAATCACTTGACTTAAGACCTTTTGCCCATGATGAAGATGATAAGAAGAGAATGGCAAAATCAAATTATGTTGTCTTATGCTTTTCATTTCTTTCATCTCTCTTGTTTTTCCCCTTTTATTGCCTTATCAACAAGTCTTCATTGTCGCACCATGACTCTACTATTAAATAACTCATAAATTTTAAATGAATTGTTTATCTATTTTTTTCGGCATCCCTTTTCTCTAATGGTTTGTAGAATATTTTGTTGATTTTATATTTGTTACACTTCAATGCCTAATGGTAATATGAAAAAGCAAGGGGCGTAGAAAAGGGGAAACAGGAGAATTGGGCTGTAAAATGACCAAGTAAAATGGAAAACAGTTTGCTCAGAATTTAAATGTATCCATCGAAATAAAATTTTGAGAAGTTTTTCTGTGGCAATAAAATTTGAAATCGGAAGGGGGGGGGGGGGGGGGACCCTCCCCCTTACCCCTAAAGTACTACCCAAATATATAAGTAGACCGATCGGGACAATATGGGATTCAAATGAAACGTATTCAAGAGTAGAGTACGAGTTTTATAATAAAAGTTGGGTCCAAGTACCTGTGGGGGCGCCCCAGCCCCAATAACCCCTTAAAATAGGTTTATTTGACGATCATGACAATATGGGACTCAAATGAAAGGTATTCGGGAGAAGATAACGAATAAAGTCTGAAAGAAGGAATAGGCTTTATAATTTATTGACAACGGAAGGAGGCGGACCCTCCACCGTTACCCCAAAAACAACACCCAAAATCACAAGTGGACCGATAAGGACAATATGGGTATCAAATGAAAGTATGCGGGAGTAGATAACGAACTGGCATAGAAAATCATGTCAAAGTATAGGGGGTCACCCCACCTCTACAAAAACGCCTATATGGACACACTAGCCAGTCACGGATATATGGGACTCGGTTTGTTTGCTCAGTATAGACTTAACAACGGCAGAACCGATTTTCTCGAAATGTTCGCATATTATGTAGGTTGGTATGGAAGGAAACATAGGCTATATAATTTTTCGGTATCGGCAGGGGGACGGACCTTCCCCCTTATGCCAAAAACACCAACCAAAATCAAAAGTGAACCGATCGGGGCAATATAGGTATCAAATGAAAGGTATTGTAGAGTAGAATACTAATGTAGCATTCAAATTTGAGTCTAAGTACCCAATGGGCCGTTCCAAACCCAAAAACTCTCCCAAACAGACATATTGGACGTTCATATCAATATGGGACTCAAATGAAAGGTATTCGGGAGTAGATTTCGAATCTGGCATACAAATCGAAGTATAGGGAGTCACGCCACCACTCAAAAACGCTATTGGACCCATTATGACTATATGAGACTTGGCTGAACCGATTTTCTTAAAATGTTCATAGATTGTGTAGGTTGGTCCGCAAAGAAATAGAGGCTATATGATTTTTTGATATCGGATGGCGGCGGACCCTCCCTCTTTCCACAAAAACGCCACCCATATCCGAGGTCAGATGGACACAATAAGGGTATCAAATGAAAGGCATTGGAGACCAGAAAACTAATATGGTATTTAAATTTGGGTCCAAATACCCAGCGGCCCCCGCCATCCCCAAAACTCCTCTAAATTGATATCTTCGAAGTTCATGTCAATTTGGGATTCAAATGAAAAGTATAAGGCAGTAGATTTTAAGTATGACATAAACCATACGGTCCTATTAATGGGACCCACCCCCACCCCCAAATGCCCCCAAAGGGGTATATTAGCCTACCATGGCTATATGGGACTCAAATGAAATGTATTTGGGAGTAGATTACGAATATGACATTAAAATTTGCCTTCAAGTCTAGGTGGCGCTTTCCCTCCCAAAGATACGTCAAATGGGTTAATTGAACCATTATGACAATATGGGACTCACATAAAAGGTATTTGGGAGCAAATTACGAATAAGACATTAAAATTTGCCTTTAAGTCTAGGTGGCGCTTTCCCTCCTAAAGATACTTCAAATGGGCTTAGTGAACCATTATAACAATACGGGACTCAAATGAAGGGTACTTGAGAGTAGAAAACGAATTTGATATCCAATTTTGGAGCCAAGTGTTTTGGGGTACGCCCTACAGCACCCCCTGAACTGAGCTTCATTTCCGATTATGGCAATATGGGGCTCAAATCAACGGTATTTGGGAATAAAGAACGAATTTGATATCTATTTTCAGGGCAAAGTGCCGGTGGCCGCCCCAGTCCCAAAACACCCCTACAAACTTGTCATGGCAATATGGGGCTTACATTAAATGGATTTGGGAGTGCAGCACGAATTTGATATCCACCAAAAATCACTTCTTTTTACCCAAATTTTTAAAAACACCAGAAACCGAGCAGGGGCAAGCTTCTCACACATCAATGAGTGCTTTCCGATTCAAGATTAAATTCAATGATATCTAGAATTTTGACCAAAATCCGGAAATAGTGTAGGAGCTATAGAAAAAATCGTAGTGCAAAATATTGAGAAGATCGAAATGCGTTAGCAATTTATAATCCGATATAGTGGTATCTTATATATAAAAATCAATTTGTGTTTGTTTGTATGTTTGTGTGTTCCTTATAGACTCAGAAACGGCTGTACCGATTTTCTTGAAATTTTCACAGATGGTACATATTGACCCCGTGGTGAAAATAGGGTACTGAAGGGGGAGCGGACCCTCCCCCTTACCCTAATTTTCAGAAACGCCAGATCTCGGAGATGGGTGGTGCGATTTAAGCGAAATTTTGTGTGCTCTCATATATTGTAGTACCCAAAAAATAAAAATTTTATATTCAAATTTCGGATGAGGGCTGCCCCACCCTAAAACCTACCAAACATATATTTACACCAATCACGACAATATGGGACTCAAATGAAAGGTATTTAGGATGAGAAAACGTATCTGATATCCAATTGTCGGACCAAGTGTTAGGGGGACCATCCCCAACCCCCAAAACACCCCTAAATCTGACATATTTACCGACCATGGCAATATGGGACTCAAATGAAAGGTATGATAAGGGTCCTTTTTTTAAAGCCGAGTCCGTACGGCGTCCCGCAGTGCGACACCTCTTTGGGGAAAGTTTTTTAAATGACCATGCATGGCATTGTACCTCGCAACTGTCGCCAGCTTTAAGAGGGGATAACCATCGCCCGAAGTTCTCGCCAGGATTCGAATGCGTTCAGAACGACGTGCCGCAGTACGACACCTCTTTGGAGAGAAGTTTTACCTGTCATGGTACGTCACAAATGTTGCCAGAATTAGGAGGGGAAAACGACCGCTGAAAATTTTTCTGATGGTTTCGCCAGGATTCGAACCCAGGCGTTCAGCGTCATAGGTGATTTTTCAAGAGCTATAGGAAAGTTGTTCACAAACAAAAAAAAACACATAAAATTCTGAAAACTGCATGAAATCTTTATTTGAATCGATATTGCGGTCGAAATAATTTAATGCTTAAAGATTATTTCATGCAAATGTTGGCCGTGACTGCGCCTCAAATGGTCCATCCGCATATCCAATTTTGACATAATCTTTCCAACATTTCGACAGGTATCTCACGAAAAAATGCTTTTTCAATGTTGTCTTCCAATGAGTCAAATTTTATACCAATTGACAAAATATTTTTTTTTTTTTTTTTGAAAATGTGGTCAAAACACAAGTTTTTTTTACCACATTCTCAAAGCAAATGAATATTAGCTTAACTTCCTTTTTCTCTCTCATGACATTTTTTTATACGCCTATGTGTACACCAACAACGTTTTGGTTTGATAAACATTTTAGTTGGTCGTTTTTGTTTGCCCCTATTTTTTCTTCATTAATAATCCTTGATCCTTTATCAAGCCTTCGTTACGAGTCAAATGTTGACCTTCTATGATGTGTAATCCTTGTTTTTGAATTTTAAACCCTACTAATCTTGTGCATGTGAAGCGAAGCAAGGAAGTGTTTGCTGATGTTTATCAATATGAGTTGATTTGTCAAATTCCCAAAGGTTATGCTTTGGGTTGTAATATAAGTGGCCTTTGTTTCGCCCCCATAGAGATGTCATCACTTGTGATAAGGAAGTAACAAAGGCAAGAAACAATTTTCTTAAATCATTTTAAAGAGCAGAAAATGTTTAACATTTTATGGCAGAGAAATGGAAAATCGATATGAAATGTCTCTTTTTGTTAAGAAAAATAAAAATTTTGTTTAATAACAAAACTAACCGTTGAGTATAGTGGACGTGTTTTTGTTTCGCTACTCAAAGAAAAATGTCTGTATCTTGGAATAGACACTACTTTTTACGCAAAAATTAGAAAGTCTCTCATGACTACGGACTCCCATGTACTCCAAACACCCAACATCGCATCGGTGGTGGCATCGCATCGCAGTATGTTGTCCGTCCCCTCCTATAGGTATAGGTGTCTTGGCACCTGTAGACGAGAGTAATGCTTCAAGCGCCCAATCAGTCCTCAGACTAATACCCCCCTGTACGTCCCCATACTCAACATAAGTTAAGATGGACTAAAGTCGACCATTGGATACCCTTCACTTCATTGGAAATGCAAGTTAAGTCGTGGAAACTTAAATTTGCTTAAATTTGATATCTAGTATTTTGACCAAAATCCGGACATAGTGTAGGAGCTATAGAAAAAATCGTAGTGCAAAATATTGAGAAGATCGGATTAAAAATGCGTTAGCAATTTATAATCCGATATAGTGGTATCTATAAAAATCAATACTGAGGGGGGGCGGACCCTCCCCCTTACCCTAATTTTCAGAAACGCCAGATCTCGGAAATGGGTGGTGCGATTTAAGCGAAATTTTGTGTGCTCTCATATATTGTAGTACCCAAAAAATAAAAATTTGGTATTCAAATTTCGGATGGGGTACCTAGGGGGGCTGCGCCACACTAAAACCTACCAAATATATACACACACCAATCACGACAATATGGGACTCAAATGAAAGGTATTTAGGATAAGAAAACGTATCTAATATCCAATTGTCGGACCAAGTGTTAGGGGGACCATCCCCAAAACACCCCTAAATCGGACATATTTACCGACCATGGTAATATGGGACTCAAATGAAAGGTATTTGCGAGTAGAATACGAATGTGGGACCACGTTTCTGGGGGTCCAACCCCTTTCCAAAACACCCCCCAAACAGAACTTATTCACTGACCATGGGAATATGGGGCTTAAATAAAAGGTATTTGAATGCACAATACGAACCTGATATCCAAATATGGGACTAAATGTCTGGGGGGCCGCCTCTCACCAAAAACATCCCCCAAAGGGGACAAATTTACGACCATAGCATTGTGGGGCTCAAATGAAAGGTCTTTGGGAGTAAAGCACGAATTTGATATCAATATTCGGAAAATGTGTCTATGGGGCAGCGGAACGGGCCCCGGATAGCTAGTAGGGTATAAAAAGGTGGTATTTCCGACTCAGATTCAGACAGCGACAGTGTCAATGACACAGTCATCACAGTCGAATCGAGAGATGAGGACTGCAGGATAACAGCAGTAGTGAGATGGGGCTTTGATAAGCTCACAAGAAAACCGAGGAAGCAATTGCCGCGCATTGCTATCTCAGCGAAGAAGACTGAGGACCGGTAGCGCAATCGGATTCAAGTGCAGAATGCTGGAAGGGATGGAACTGACATTCCAAGCACTTCTACGGAAGACGGGGAGAAGATCAGATCTCTAGAAGTGCATAACACTGCTTAAACGCTGAATAAAAAGAGCTCCGCGCTTTCAACTTCTTTAGAAAGACTAAATGTGCCCTTCGGAGTATCCAGACAGTATGCTGCGATGGGAGCCAAATTCGGAACAGGAACGTAGGAAGCGCGCACGGCACCTGAGTCTTTATAGAGAACTGTGACTGTGACAAAAGGACGACACAACCATCACAGAAGGGGAAGATGGTCGCTGAAAATTTAAGGATAAGGAGCCGCTCTCTTACGCCAGAGTGATAAGGAATCATAACAGAGATGAGATGACTTATGCAGTCATCGGTATGGGCAGTGCATTAGGTTGGATTCCACCAGACCGTCGGTCTCAAGTGAAGCATCTGGTAAGTGAACGAGTTTTCGATCATGTATCAAAGGGAGTTCCTCCATACGAATTATCAGCTGCATGTATAGAGGGGTCATCTTAACGCTGCACAATGCGTCAGCAGATTGTTTTGATACCGTCAACAAGCTTGTCGACAATATACACACACCATGCAGTGGAAAGCTTGACCTGATGAAAAAGATAGACATGCCCCACACTCTCTCTAAAGCGACTGCCTTCATCACGGATGGAGGCGGCAAACTCGCAATTGAACAAGATTTGGTTGCGAATAAATGGGAGGTCTTTCACAGGAAGGAGGGAGGAACGTTTCTTGCGGTGGGCATTGATCAAGTCTCCGATTCAAGCTTAAGCTCAATTATAAGGAACTTCCTTTTTATAGCCGAGTCCGAATGGCGAGTTGCAGTGCGACACCTCTTTGGGAAAAAGTTTTTTACATGACTGCTATACAATTTTTTCAAATGGCATAGTCCCTCACAAATGTCGCCAGCATTAGGAGCGGATAATCACCGCTGAACATTTTTTCGGACGTTCTCATCACATATAAGGGTCCGTCTTTTTATACCGAGTCCGAATGGCGAGTTGCAGTGCGACACCTCTTTGGGAAAATGTTTTTTACATGGCTGCCATACCATTTTTTCAAATGGCATAGTCCCTCACATTAGGAGCGGATAATCACCGCTGAACATTTTTCGGATGTTCTCATCAGGATTCAAACGCCTCATAGGCGGTCATGCTAACCTCTGCACTACGATGGGCTACTGTGACTAGAATAAGCAAAGATTCTAATATTAAAACGTTAGGCAATACAAGGATGATTGACTCAACATAGTGTAACGAACTTGGACCCGACAATCAATCAATCAATCAATGGCTTTCTCAAGATTCAGAAAACTAGGATAGGTAAGTAAAAATCCTAATAATCAAACATTGTAGTAACAGGAAACTCAATGCAGACTAATGAACAGGTAGTTGACGATGAGACCATCACCTTCTCCAACGAAGTCCATTTACTCAAGATTTGGAAGACTAGGATAGGCATATAAAAAATTTTGCCCATGAACATTCCACAGGGGCAAACTTCTCACATATCAACGAGTGCAGTCCGATTCAAGTTTTAAGCTCAATGATAAGGGGTTTCAATTTATAGCCGAGTCCGAACGGCGTGCCGCAGTTCAACACCTCTTTGGAGAGAAGTTTTACATGGCATAGTACCTCACAAATGTTGCCAGCTTTAGGAGTGGAAAACCACCGCTGAAATCATTTTTCTGATAGTCTCGCCAGGATTCGAACCCAGGCGTTCAGCGTCATAAGCGGATGTGCCTCTGCGCCACGGTGGCCTCCAATAAACTTATATACCACCATACAAACCGATTCCCGATAACTTCTTGAACCCCTCAAAGCCTCAATTTGTATCTACTTAGGCTGAAATTTGGCACGAAAACTTTTGCTATGACATCCAGCGTCCGTGTCAAGTATGTTCCGAATCGGTCTGTATACTGATATAGGCCCCATATACACCGATCCCCGGATATGACTTCTTGAGCTCCTAGAGGCTTAAATTTTCACCTGATTTGGCTGAAATTTGACACAAAGATTTCTGCTTCGACTTTCACCATTCGTGCTAAGTATGATCCGAATTTGACCATATAGTGATATAAGTCCCTTAAATGCCGATTCCCCGATATGACTACTTGAGACCATAGCAGCTGAAATCAATTCCTGAATTGATTATTGTAAAAAATGAAAATTCGAGCTAAGTTAATAAGGGCTAATTTTGAGGGGTATCCATAGTGGTGGGTACCCAAAACTCGGCCTGGCAGAATTTAGCTCGTTTTTTACTTCTTCCTGTTATTTAATTTTTTACTTAGTTCTGATTACTAGTTTCTATAGACTTTTTATTATGTTTAATGCACAAGATTCTGTGAATGCCAACTCGTCAACAACAAATGCATCTGTATTAAAAAAGTTTGAAATACACAAAAGCAATAGCAAAAACAACCATGCTGTTGTTTTGCAATTATATCAACTGTCAACAACAGAATCGTGAACAAGTGTCTCCAACAAATGCAGCAGTAATGCATCCAGCTTAATCCATTTCGTAGGAAAGCTTTTGAGGAAATACAAAGACCGGGAAACAAAGCACATCAGCAACAAAGAGAAAACTTTGCTAATGAGGATTAATTTAAAGAAAGGATTTTTATGTAGAGCAGAAAGATATTTTATGGGGAAGAAGGACACCCTTTCATAAGATGGAAAATAATAGAAAATTGGAAAATATTTTGCCCTTTCTTAGAAATTTTGTTTTTAGAGAAAATTTCTTAGAAATTTTGTCTTTAGAAAAAATTTCTTAGAAATTTTGTCTTTAGAGAAAATTTCTTAGAAATTTTGTCTTTAGAGAAAATTTCTTAGAATTTTGTCTTTAGAGAAAATTTCTTAGAAATTTTGTCTTTAGAGAAAATTTCTTAGAAATTTTGTCTTTAGAGAGAATTTCTTAGAAATTTTGTCTTTAGAGAAAATTTCTTAGAAATTTTGTCTTTAGAGAAAATTTCTTAGAAATTTTGTCTTTAGAGAAAATTTCTTAGAAATTTTGTCTTTAGAGAAAATTTCTTAGAAATTTTGTCTTTAGAGAAAATTTCTTAGAAATTTTGTCTTTAGAGAAAATTTCATAGAAATTTTGTCTTTAGAGAGAATTTCTTAGAAATTTTGTCTTTAGAGAAAATTTCTTAGAAATTTTGTCTTTAGAGAAAATTTCTTAGAAATTTTGTCTTTAGAGAAAATTTCTTAGAAATTTTGTCTTTAGAGAAAATTTCTTAGAAATTTTGTCTTTAGAGAAAATTTCTTAGAAATTTTGTCTTTAGAGAAAATTTCTTAGAAATTTTGTCTTAAGAGAAAATTTCTTAGAAATTTTGTCTTTAGAGAAAATTTCTTAGAAATTTTGTCTTTAGAGAAAATTTCTTACAAATTTTGTCTTTAGAGAAAATTTCTTAGAAATTTTGTCTTTAGAGAAAATTTCTTAGAAATTTTGTCTTTAGAGAAAATTTCTTAGAAATTTTGTCTTTAGAGAAAATTTCTTAGAAATTTTGTCTTTAGAGAAAATTTCTTAGAAATTTTGTCTTTAGAGAAAATTTCTTAGAAATTTTGTCTTTAGAGAAAATTTCATAGAAATTTTGTCTTTAGAGAGAATTTCTTAGAAATTTTGTCTTTAGAGAGAATTTCTTAGAAATTTTGTCTTTAGAGAAAATTTCTTAGAAATTTTGTCTTTAGAGAAAATTTCTTAGAAATTTTGTCTTTAGAGAAAATTTCTTAGAAATTTTGTCTTTAGAGAAAATTTCTTAGAAATTTTGTCTTTAGAGAAAATTTCTTAGAAATTTTGTCTTTAGAGAAAATTTCTTAGAAATTTTGTCTTAAGAGAAAATTTCTTAGAAATTTTGTCTTTAGAGAAAATTTCTTAGAAATTTTGTCTTTAGAGAAAATTTCTTACAAATTTTGTCTTTAGAGAAAATTTCTTAGAAATTTTGTCTTTAGAGAAAATTTCTTAGAAATTTTGTCTTTAGAGAAAATTTCTTAGAAATTTTGTCTTTAGAGAAAAATTTCTTAGAAATTTTGTCTTTAGAGAAAATTTCTTAGAAATTTTGTCTTTAGAGAAAATTTCTTAAAAATTTTGTCTTAGAGAAAATTTCTTAGAAATTTTGTCTTTAGAGAAAATTTCTTAGAAATTTTGTCTTTAGAGAAAATTTCTTGGAAATTTTGTCTTTAGAGAAAATTTCTTGGAAATTTTGTCTTTAGAGAAAATTTCTTAGAAATTGTGTCTTTAGAGAAAATTTCTTAGATATTTTGTCTTTATATAACACTAGCCGAACCGTGCCCGCTCCGCTGGTCCTTCTCTAATATCTTTTTAGGGTGGGGACACTTCGCTCTGAATGTGGATATCGAATTCGTGCCATTGTATCCATATGTCCACCAATGATGCTGAACGCCTTCGTTCGAATCCTGCTGGGAATATCTGACAAAATTTGAAGCAATGGTTACCCCTCTTAATGTTGGCGACATTTGCAATGTACCATGCCGTGCATGGTCACGCCGTTTGGACTCGGCTTGAAAAAAGGTCCCTTATCATTTTATACTCATATTGTCCCGATCGGTTCACTTTTGGTTTTGGCTGTCGTTTTTGGGGTAAGGGGGAGGGTCCGCCCACCCCTTCCGATAACGAAAAATTAAATAGCCTATATTGCTTTCCAGACCAAGCTACACAATAAGCGAAAATTTCGAGATAATCGTTGCTGGCGTTTTTGAGTCTATATGAAACAAACAAACAAACCGAGTAAAATATAGCCGTGATTGGCTAATGTGCCCATTTTGGGCGTTTTTGTGAGGTGGGGTGGCGCCCTATGCTTCGATTTGAATTTGTGTGTTAGATTCGTTATCTACTCCCGAATACTTTTTATTTGATGCCCAACCCATATCGGTCCACTTTTGATTTAGGGTGGTATTTTTGGGGTAACGGGAGACCGTTCGTTGCCGCCGCACCCTTCCGATATTAATAAATTATAAAGCCAATTCCTCCTTTCTCACATCATTGGTAATCTACTCCCGAATACCTTCATTTGAGTCCCATATTGTTATGATTGCCAAATAAACCTATTTTAGGGGATTTTTGGGCTGGGGCGGCCAACCAGTTACTTGGACCCAATTTTTAATATGCAATTCGTATCCTACTCCTGAATACCTTTCATTTGAATCCCATATTGTACTGATCGGTCCGCTTTTATTTTTAGGTAGTACTTTTGGGGTAAGGGGGAGCGTCCGCCCCCCTTTCCGATATCAAATAATGTTTCCTTTCAGACCAACCTACAGTAATAGGTTCAGCCGTTTTTGAGTCTACACGGAACAAACAAACAAACACAAATTGATTTTTATACCCATCGCCGAAGGATGGGGGTATATTCATTTTGTCATTCCGTTTGCAACACATCGAAATATCCATTTCCGACCCTATAAAGTATATATATCCTTGATCAGAGTAAAAATCTAAGACGATGTAGACCTGTCCGTCAGTTTGTCTGTTGAAATCACACTACAGTCTTTAAAAATAGAGATATTGGGCTGAAACTTTGCACAGATTCTTTTTTTGTCCATAAGCAGGTTAAGTTCGAAGACGGGCTATATCGGACTATATCTTGATATAGCCCCCATATAAACCGATCCTCCGATTTAGGGTCTTGGGCCTATAAAAGCAACATTTTTTATCCGATTTTGCTGAAATTTGGGACAGTGAGTTGTGTTAGGACACACGACATCCTCCGTCAATTTGGCCCAGAACGGTTCAGACTTGGATATAGCTGTCATATAGACCGATCCTCTGATTTAGGGTCTTAGGCCAATAAAAGCCACATTTATTATCCGATTTTGATGAAATTTAAGATAGTGAGTTGTGTAAGGCCCTTCGATATCCTTTGTTGATTTGGCCCGCATCGGATCACATTTGGATATAGCTGCCATATAGAGCGATCCCTCGATTTAGGGTCTTAGGCCCATAAAAGCTAGATTTATTATCCGATTTTGCTAAAATTTCGGACAGTGAGTTGTGTTAGGCCCTTCGACATCCTTCGTCAATTCGGCCCAGATCGGTTCAGATTTGGTTATAGCTGCCATATAGACCGATCCTCCGATTTAGGGTCTTAGGCCAATAAAAGCCACATTTATTATCAGATTTTGCTGAAATTTGAGATAGTGAGTTGTAGGCCCTTCGACATGCTTTGTTAATTTGGCCCAGAACGGTTCAGATTTGGATATAGCTGCCATATAGACCAATCCTCCGATTAAGGGTCTTAGGCCCATAAAAGACACATTTGTTTTCCGATTTTGCTGAAATTCGGGACAGTGAGTTGTGTTAGGCCCTTCGACATCCTTCGTTAATTTGGCCCAGATCGGATCAGATTTGGATATAGCTGCCATATAGACCGATCCGCAGATTTAGGGTCTTAGGCCCATAAAAGGCGCATTTATTGTCCGATGTAGCCGAAATTTGGGACAGTGAGTTAAATTAAGCCCCTTGACATACTTCTGCAATATGGCACAGATCGGATCAGATTTGGATATACCTGTCTAATAGACTGATCTCTCGATTTTAGGTTTTGGGGCCATAAAAAACGCATATATTGTCGGATATCGCCGAACTTTGGGACAGTGAGTTGTGTTAGGCTCTTCGACATCCTTCCCCAATTTCACTCAGATTGATCCAGATTTGGATATAGCTGCCATATAGACCGATCTCTCGATTTAAGGTTTTAAGCCCATAAAAGGCGCATTTATTGTCCGATGTTGCCGAAAATTGGGACAGAGGGATAAGTTAAGCCCATCCACATATTTCTGCAATTTGGTCTAGATCGATCAAGATTTGCATATAGCTGCCATATAGACCGATATCTCGATTTAAAGTCTTGACCCCAATAAAGGCGCATTTATAATCCGATTTAACTGAAATTTGACACAGTGACTTATGTTAGGCTTTTCGTCATCCATGTTGTATATGGTTGAAATAGGTTTATTTTTAGATATAGCTACTAAAAGGACATAAGGTATGCAATTTTCACCGGATTTTGATGAAAGGTCGTTTACATATATAATCGAGGTGGTGGATATCCAAAGTTCTGCCCGGCCGAACTTAACGCCTTTTTACTTGTTATATATAAGACTTCTTCGAAATTTGTTAGAGAATTTGTTTTATAGGTTTTGTCTTTTGGGGAAACTTTAAGTTCTTACCTTTTTGAAATGAAAATGCTGATGCATTAAGTTTTGTTCAAGTTTTCATATTTCCTTTAACTCATAAACCCTATGATCACGTTACAATTCCATTTTATGTCTGCCAAATTTGTCTGTTTGTAAGAGCAATGAATATTGTGGATACGCGTATAGTCGTATATTTATTCAACTTTGTGGGGATATTCATGCGAGTATTAAAAAAACAAGACACAAGACAACGATATTGAATTTTCTATTTGATGAACAAATGTTAGAAAGTTGATGTGGAAGCTCAAATAAAAATATTTTTGTATTCGCTTACATATGAAAATGAAATAAATAGAAATTGTTTTATTTTTATGAGTTAGGATATATAGCGAATTTTGTGAATAGAAGATATTGAGGACCTTCAATAAATTTGTTAGACCATTTCTCAATAAACATCATTTGTTAAATTCTGATAATTTCTACAACCTTACCTTACATTGATAAAGCGAAATGGAATATAGATTAACGGCACACAGAATATTCGTCTTACCTGAAATGAAAAAATAAAATTCTTATTATCATAATAAATATTTATTTAATATGACAAATGTACATTAGACCGTCCCATGCTATAAAGGAGTTAAATTTTTAGCAAATAGTGAAATGTAGACCTTTATTTTCATCCTTTTGATTCCAATAAGCAAATCACGAAATATCACGTCAATCCGTTAATTATAACACGTGCCGCCACAACGTCCAAAGTTGGATGTGGTGTCTTCTAAGGAATCCAGTTGAGTTGGAATCCAGTTCTTAGCAAAAATCGATAAACTTGGTACATATTTATATTAAATTTGTTACAAAAGCGCAATTTGTAGCCTGGACCACTACTATAAATGAGATAAAATGAATAGTTCGACTCAGACTTTCCTAGTAATTCGGCTGAGCAATGTCCGTCTGTCCCCATATCCTTTCATTGCTGATAGTTCGTTTGTCGTTGTTTTGTAATTAGAGTGGAGATCGCATATGTGTTATGCAATTATCGCGAAATTTTCCCCATATCATTTGGGCCATATGGGCCATATCGATTCAGATTTGGTATAGGTTAGGTTAAATTAGGTTGAATAGAGGGTGCAGATATTAATCTGACCCATCAAACTATGAACATACACGTAAGTCTGTAATCGGTTTGTTGTACACTATAAAAACTAAAAAGCGACCTCGAAAAAGAAAATCTGTGTTAGGAATGCCCTTAAAACAAAATCCTTAATTGTTTTCCATGCGACGCCGCAAAGTTGGTTCATGTCTGGTATTGTGTCCCCACCTAAGTGCCGGTATCTGTTAAACCCGAAACCCGGATAATGACAAAGGAAATGCTCCAACGTCTTTCATCATCTTCCTCCTACACATGCTATCACTTGCCACACCAATTTTGCATAAGTGAGCTCGTAGTCCTGTGTGTCCCGTTATGATACCAAAAGCTATACTAACCTCCTTCTTACTTCCTTTCAATAATTGCCTCGTCTTCTCGCGATCTGGATCACCGCATAGTATTTTCGCCGTGCTACCGACCGTTTCCACCGAGGAGGCCACCGTAGCGCAGAGGTTAGCATGAGGGATATGCTAATGACGCTGAACGCCTGGGTTCGAATCCTGGCTAGACCATCAGAAAAAAAAAATTTCGCCGGTGGTTTTCCCCTCCTAATGCTGGCAACATTTGTGAGGTACTATGCCATGCAAAACTTCTCGCCAAAGAGGTGTCGCACTGCGGCACGCCGTTCGGACTCGACTTTAAAAAGGAGGCCTCTTATCATTGAGCTTAAATTTGAATCGGACTGCACTCATTGATATGTGAGCAGTTTGCCCCTGTTCCTTAGTGGAATGTTCATGGGCAAAATTTGCATTTGCTACCGACCGTTTCGCTGTTCCACAGGGTTGCATGCGCATTCATCGCCCACGACATTAACTCGGAGTGTATCGACCTGAAATGTTTCGGATCAAACAAGTTTATTGACGGCAGTCCTCTGGCCTTCACCGCCAAATCGTCTGCCCTTTCAATCCCCTTTACTCCGTTATGGCCCGGCACCCAAACGATGCGGATTTTGGCATCCTCAGAGAAAGCGTTAATCTCCTACTTACACTGCAAGATTTGGGTATAGCTCCCATATAAACTGATCTTCCGAATTGACTTCTTGAGCCCTAGTGTTCTGTTATGACTTCCAACAACTGTGCCAAGTACGGTCCAAATCGTTCTATAACCCTATATATACCCTATATAAGCCGATCTCCCGATTTGACTTCTTGAACCGCTGTAAGCCGTAATTTATCACTGATTTGGTTGAAGTTCTGCACATTGTGTTCTGTTATGACTTTCAACGGCTGTGGCGAGTACGGTCCAAATCGGTCTGTAGAATGGTATAGCTCCCATATAAACCGATCTTCCGATTTGACATCTTTAGCCTTTACAAGCCGCGACTTTTGTCCGATTTGGCTGAAATTGAGCATGTAGTATTTTGTTAAGACTTGAACTGTCCGAAAGGTCCGAATCGGTCTATAACCTGATATCCCTCCCACATATACCGATCTCCCCATTTGACTTATTACACGCCTACAAGGAAGAAACTTTGCACATAATGTTCTGTTATGAATTAATGTAAGTGCGTCAAGTACGGTGCAAATCGGCCTATAACCTGGTATTGCTCCCGATCTCCAGATTTGACATCTTGAGCCCCCGGAAGCCGCAATTGTTATCCGATTTGGTTGAACTTTGAATCTAAAACACATCTAAAATACATACTCTACTGTCAAAGACTTTTCATTCAAGTCCAATTTTATCCCTCAACACTTGGGGCAAATTTTTGTACAAAGTTCGAACTTTACTCCTCAATAACTTTCATTAGATACCCATATTGTCCCAATTGGTAAACATGTGCGTTTGGGTGGGTTTTGTGGTGGGGCTTTCCCACAGATTGTTTGAACCAAAAGTTTTGGACCAATTTTTGTGATTTTGTGTTACAATAAGGGGGCACCGGTGCACCGGCTTAAGCAAAATACATGCCTGTTCTTGGGTGTTTTGGGTCTCGTAGACACCTTGGACCAAATTCTAATAGATTCGTACTCTACTTCCAATTACCTTTCATTTGATGCCCATAATGCCCCAATCAGTAAATATGTAATTTTTTGGTTGTTCCTTTGAGGGTGGGGCGTTCCAAATTTGTATATACAGTTGTACTCTATTCGTAAATATCTTTCCGTCAATAATATTTCAAAAAATTTTTTATTAAAATAAAATTTATTTCTTCAAAATATAATAACTACTCCAGCTTTACCTTTATTGAACAAAAAAAAAATCACTACATTGAGTGACACCATTGCTGATGCATTGCATTGCGGCATTAATGCAAACAATGATTATGTCGTTTTATAGCCCAGATTCAATTTCCTTGGCAAACAATTTCTTGCCATGTTTATCAATGGTGCAATGTGTCAAGTTTTGCTGTTATTTCCAATGCTTCTACTTTTGTTGCCAGCTTAGTTGGCATTACCTGCAGGCAACATCCATCGGCATGAGGTTTGAGTTGAATGGGCAACTTGTCCTTGAAGCCTTCATAGCAACACTGGCAAGCTTACTCACTCACATAATGTAAAATAATGGAATGAACGATTTTATCATAATACCATGACTTGACAGTTTGATTGTAATTTTGCAACTTTGATATATGAGGATATTATTCTTAATTTTTTTTCCATTCAAGGATTATTTGAACAGACTTCTTTAATTTTTTTCGGTTTTGAAATAATTCATACAATCCGATATTATCCGGCTGGAGACGTTAGGGTTCTGTGTTTCGTGAAGTTCGTCCAAGCCGAATGTGACAAGTTCAATGAATGACTTTTTCAAATATGTAAGAACATAGAAAAATACCACCACCCAAATGTCAGACAAAATGAATAAAAATTTCACCCTCCAGAGGCTCAGTAAATAAAATTGGGAGATCGGATTATATGGCAGCAATATCAGGAGGCCCCCATAGCGCAGTGGTTAGCATGTCCGCCTATGCCGCTGAACGATTGGGTTCGAATATTGGCGGGAACATCTGAAAAGATTTTCAGCGTTGCTTAGCCCTCCCAATGCTGGCGACATTTGTGAGGTACTTCTACCTAAAGAGCTGTCGAGGAGTTAAAAAAGGAGGCCCCTTCTCATTGAGCCTTAACCAGGTATCCGATCGGAAACCTGAGATGAACCTTGAAGTTGAGTGCGAGGCACTGCTGCCATCGGCACAGTCTTGGATTGACGGAACCCTAGTATTGCGTCAATCCAAGACTGTGCCGATGGCAGCAGTGCCTCGCACTCGACTTCAAGGATAAGGTTAGGTAAAGTAGAAAAGAGGGTGCGGATAACTAATACGCCTTATATCATTATGGACACATACCTAAGCCAGTAAACGGCTTGTTGTGCGATCTAAATAATAACAAGTGAAAGCGTGCAAATCTCGGCCGGGCCAAATCCTACATAGCATAAATCGCATTTATCAAGGTGTTTGTTGGGTATCTCTTTATAGGCAAACAAAGGATAATGGAAAACAAGCAAGAGCCTGCTAAGTTCGGGTGGGCCGAATCTTGGGATTCTGCTAAAATATGGCAGTTATCTCTTGACTTATAGACCGTACTTGGCGCAGTTGCTGAGAGTCATAACAGAACAACAGAACGATTTGACTTCTTGAGCCCTTACAAGCCGCAATTTTTGTCCGATTTGGCTGAAATTTTGCATGTGGTGTTCTGTTATGACTTCCAACAAATGTGTCGAGTATGGTCCAAATCTGTCTATAACCTGATATAGCTCCCATATAAACCGATCTCCCGTTTTTACTTCTTGAGCCCTTACAAGCCGCAATTTTTGCCCGATTTGGCTGAAATTTTGCACAAAGTTTTCTGTTATGGCTTCCAACAAATGTGTCGAGTATGGTCCAAATCGGTCTATAACCTGATATAGCTCCCATATAAACCGATCTCCCGATTTGACTTCTTGAGCCCTTACAAGCCGCATTCTTTGTCAGATTTGGCTGAAATTTTGCACGAAGTTTTCTGTTATAACTTCCAACAACTGCGCCTAGTACGGTCCAAATCGGTCTATGTCCTAATATAGCTCCCATATAAACCGATCTCCTGGTTTGACTTCTTGAGCCTTACAAGCCGCAATTGTTGTCCGATTTGGCTGAAATTTTGCACGAAGTTTTCTGTTATGGCTTCCAACAAATGTGTCGAGTATGGTCGAAATCGGTATATAACCTGATATAGCTCCCATATAAACCGATCTCCTGGTTTGACTTCTTGAGCCTTTACAAGCCGCAATTGTTGTCCGATTTGGCTGAAATTTTGCACGAAGTTTTCTGTTATGGCTTCCAACAAATGTGTCGAGTATGGTCGAAATCGGTATATAACCTGATATAGCTCCCATATAAACCGATCTCCCGATTTGACTTCTTGAGCCCTTACAAGCCGCATTTTTTGTCAGATTTGGCTGAAATTTTGCACAAAGTTTTCTGTTATGGCTTCCAACAAATGTGTCGAGTATGGTCGAAATCGGTATATAACCTGATATAGCACCAATATAAACCTATCTCCCGATTTGACTTCTTGAGCACTTACAAGCCGCAATTTTTGCCCGATTTGGCTGAAATTTGCACAAAGTTTTCTGTTATGGCTTCCAACAAATGTGTCGAGTATGGTCCAAATCGGTCTATAACCTGATATAGCTCCCATATAAACCGATCTCCCGATTTGACTTCTGGAGCCCTTACAAGCCGCATTCTTTGTCAGATTTTGCTGAGATTTTGCACGAAGATTTCTGTTATGACTTCCAACAACTGTGCTTTGTACGGTCCAAATCGGTCTATAACCCGATATAGCTCCCATATAAACCGATCTCCCGTTTTGACTCCTTGAGCCCTTACAAGCCGCAATTTTTGCCCGATTTGGCTGAAATTTTGCGTGTGGTGTTCTGTTATGACTTCCAACAACTGCGACTAGTACGGTCCAAATCGGTCTATATCCTGATATAGCTCCCATAAAACCGATCTCCCGATTTGATTTCTTGAGTCCTTACAAGCCGCATTTTATGTCAGATTTGGGTGAAATTTTGCACATAGTGTTCTGTTATGACTTCCAACAACTGTGCTTAGTACGGTCCAAATCGGTCTATAGCCTGATATAGCTCCCATATAAACCGATCTCCTGATTTGACTTCTTGAGCCCTTACAAGCCGAAATTGTTGTCCGATTTGGCTGAAATTTTGCATGTCGTGTTCTATTATGACTTCCAACAACTGTGCTTAGTACGGTCCAAATCGGTCTATATGGTTCAGATCGCTCTATATTTGGATATAGATTTTGTCCTACAAAATTGAACAATGACTTGTACTTATTAGACCACTCAATGTCCATGCCGAATTTGGTACAAATCAGACCATATTACAAAATAGATTCTATGAGTGCATAAATAATGCATTTTTTCCCCGGATAATGAAGAAAGGTGGCTAACATATATACCCGAGGTGGTGGGTATCGAAAGTTCGGTCCGGCCGAACCTAACGCCTTCTTATTTGTTTTAAATTTTTATGCCATTTTCCACTCTTCCTCCTCTCCAACTTCCTTTATTTGCGTCGGGGGAAAAAACCCATTCTTGCTACGCATCACAAAACTTCTGATATGCCAACTGACGCTCATGGCAATGTTTATGCTGAAAGCCACTTTTGTATTCAGTTTGCCGTAGAATTTTTCTTCTCTTTCATAAAAAAAAAATGACAAGTGTTCGGCCCACTTGCTCACAACATTCATGTTTGACCAACCTTGCTGCAGAGTTGTTGTGTTTTCATCCTTCTACTTTTTGTCGCTGCTGCTCTTTGCTTACCATCAAAAAGACTTCCTATTTGCATATGAATTCAAATGAGCAAAAAAACAAAAAAAAAACGAAAAGTACAATTCTTATGCTTGAGTAGCTGCATTGTTTTCAGAATAACTCAGTGCTAAGCTTGCTGTTGCTTCCGCACACAGCGGTCGGTAGTTGACTTTATGCACAACCAAAACTTGACATTGTTTATGGCGGTCAAGCTATTGAACAAAAAAAAAAGCAACCTCCAAAAAAGTAGAAAAGTCCATGGTATCCTTGTAGTTTCCGCACAAAATAAAAACTACTTCCAAGAATTGCTCTAAGGTCAATTTAAGTCAACAATTGTGAAACCTTAAGCAGAGAAAAAAAGTGTATCTCTCTTTTGTGTGAAGCTATGATTTTTGGACGACAATTGTAGATAGGAGTAGAGTTTGCTACATGCTTTTCTCCATTGCATTCAAAAGCATAAAACTGTCCTATGTTCATCCACAGCAACAATGAAGTTTATGACATCAGCTGCAGCTATGGCAGCAAAATGACGCATCGCTGATATGTTTTTTTTTTTCATTTATTACTCTGGCTTTTGTTGGTTGGACAGACAATAGAAAGAAAGAGAAAAAAAGAACAAATGATGGCTCCAATGGGAGAGAAAGAGCACTTAGACTTATACAAGTGATTGTGCGACCTGAGAAGATTGGATTGTTGGTTTACTTAAATGGCTGCCATTGTTAGTAGAAAGTTAACGAGAACGTCACAATGAAAAATTTTGATTCTCTAAAGAACAAAAAAAACACTTTTTGATCGCTTATAAGAAACTATACTTTGATCTTTAATCACACAAACGAAAATTTAGAGCTAAAAGTCATTAAGGTTTAAAAAGAGCAAGTTTTAAGCTAATCTTATACATAGACTCAGAAACGACTAAACCGATTTTCTTGAAATTTTTTAGTGATGGTGCATAATGATCCCATGGTAAAAATAGGGTACTACCTTTTTTTATATCTGAAGGGGGAGCGGACCCTCCCCCTTGCCCTAATTTACAGAAACGCCTGATCTCGGAGATGGGTGATACGATTTAAGCGAAATTTTGTGTGCTCTCTTATAGTTACCTAAAAACAAAAATTTGGTATTCAATTTCGGATGGGGTATCTAGGGGGGCGGGGGGCGCCCCACCCCAAAACCTACCAAATATATACACACACCAATCACGACAATATGGGACTCAAATGAAAGGTATTTAGGATAAGAAAACGTATCTGATATCCAATTGCCGGACCAAGTGTTAGGGGGACCACCCAAGCCCCAAAACACCCCTAAATCGGACATATTCACCGACCATGGCAATATGGGACTCAAATAAAAGGTATTTACGAGTAGAATACGAATCTGATATCCAAATGTGGGACCAAGTTTCTGGGGGTCCACCCCTTCCCCAAAACACCCCCCAAACTGGACTTATTTACTGACCATGGGAATATGGGACTAAAATAAAAGGTATTTGAGTGTAGAATTCGAATCTGATATTCAAATATGGGACCAAGTGATTGTGGGGCCGCCTTTCACCAAAAACATCCCCCAAAGGGGACAAGTTTTCGATCATAGCGACATGGGGCTCAAATGAAAGTTCTTTGGGAGTTAAGCACGAATTTTATATCAATATTCGGGAAAAGTGTCTATGTGGCCACCCCACCCCCACAACACCACCCAAATAGTAAGTATTTTCTGACTATTGCAATATGAGACTCAAATAAGAGGGTTTTTAAAGTGGAACACGAATCCGATATAAAGGGTGATTTTTTTGAGGTTAGGATTTTCATGCATTAGTATTTGACAGATCACGTGGGATTTCAGACATGGTGTCAAAGAGAAAGATGCTCAGTATGCTTTGACATTTCATCATGAATAGACTTACTAACGAGCAACGCTTGCAAATCATTGAATTTTATTACCAAAATCAGTGTTCGGTTCGAAATGTGTTCATTCACCGTAACGTTGCGTCCAACAGCATCTTTGAAAAAATACGGTCCAATGATTCCACCAGCGTACAAACCACACCAAACAGTGCATTTTTCGGGATGCATGGGCAGTTCTTGAACGGCTTCTGGTTGCTCTTCACTCCAAATGCGGCAATTTTGCTTATTTACGTAGCCATTCAACCAGAAATGAGCCTCATCGCTGAACAAAATTTGTCAAAATTTGAACACATTTCGAACCGAACACTGATTTTGGTAATAAAATTCAATGATTTGCAAGCGTTGCTCGTTAGTAAGTCTATTCATGATGAAATGTCAAAGCATACTGAGCATCTTTCTCTTTGACACCATGTTTGAAATCCCACGTGATCTGTCAAATACTAATGCATGAAAATCCTAACCTCAAAAAAATCACCCTTTATATATATATTTTCAAGGCCAACTCACTGAGTGGCCGCCCATCCCCCAAAACACCCTCCAAGGCGGTCATGCTTGCCGACTATGGAAATATGGGGCTCAAATTAAAGGTATGTGGGAGTAGACCACGTATCTGATATCAACATTAGGGGCCAACTGTCTAGCGGATTTGCACACCAAGACAATTTGGGTCTTAACTAAATATTCATAGTTTTTGGGACCAATACCCCAAACCGGACATATTTGTTGACTTTTGCAATAAGGAGTCGGGGTGAAATAAAGTAATTTCAGAATGGAGTACACCTTACATCCAAACTTAAATTCGTAGACCAATAAAGATCATATAGTATTCAGATAAAGGCACTTATATTGTTAAATTGGTAGTCAAGCGATATACTATTTTCGTAGCATGGTATTTCACTAAAAGCTCTTTAATTGTCGAAAATAAATATTCCAAGGATACTATTGTTCCACATAAAGTAAAATAAGGCGCAGCGGAGCGGGCCCGGGTCAACTAGTCTACCATATAAACCGATCTTCAGATCATACTTCTTGTGCCTATAGAGTGCGCAATTCTTATCCGATTTGATACCCACCACCATGGGGTAGGGGGTATATTCATTTAGTCATTCCGTTTGCAACACATCGAAATACCAATTTCCGACCCTACAAGATATATATTTCAGATCGTCGTAAAATTCTAAGACGATTTAACGATGTCTGTGTGTCTGTCCGTCTGTTTTAATCACTCGACAACCTTCAAAAATTGAAATATTTAGCTGAAATTTGGCACAGATACGACTTTTTGATGCACACTGGTAAAGTTTTTGAACGGGTCTAATCGGATCATATTTGGATATAGCTGCTATATGGACCGATCTCCAAATAAAGGGTCTAATGCCCATAAATGCTTTATTTTTTCCGTTTTCGATGAAATTTGAAACAGTGTGTAGTTTTAGGCCTCCCGACATCTGACGTAAATATGGTTCAGATGGGGCTATATTTAGATATAGCTGTCATATTTGCCGATCTGCCGATGAGGGGTCTGAAGCCCCTACAACTTTATTTATTACCCGAGTTCGCCGAAATTTTATACAGTGTCTTTTTATAAGCCCCCCGACATCCGACATTAAAATGGTTCATATCGAACTATATTTCGATATAGCTGCCATATGGACCGATCTGCCGATAAAGGGCCTGAAGTTCATAAAAGCTTTGTTTTTTATCCGATTTCGTTAAAATTTGAAACAGCGAGTTGTTTCGAGCCTCCCGACATCTGACCCAAATATGAGTCAGATTCGACTATATAGATATTTAGCTATCATATAGACCGATCTTCCAATTTAGGGTATTAATTCCACTGGTTTTTGATTAAAAACCAGTGGTGATTTCAATAAATCGCCCATGATTGGCAACTAATAAATAAATTGGGCAACAATGGGTTTGGCAGTTATCCCTGCGATAACTGTCAGCCAAAAACAAATGATTTGGAACGCACATAGGCGAAGAGCCAAGCGAAATTTCTGAGTTTTAGAAAAAAAAAACACATACGCCCCGAAGAAGGTCTTCCACGAAGGATGCCTGATGCCTCGGCCACTACGGACGGCTCGTTTCGCCTCATTAGGCCATAGGACATTGGAGCAGTCCCAAAGAGGTTAAATAACAAGAAAAGTTCGAGAGTGGACGGCAGAGCAGACGCGAGGGCATGGCATTTTCTAGCGACAATTTTCAATCATTGCCTTAATCTAAGATTAGGGGGCCTCCTTTTCATAGCCAAGTCCGAACGGAGTGCCGCAGTGCGACATCTCTTTGGAGAGTAGTTTTACATGGCATAGTACCTCACAAATGTTGCCAGCATTTGGAGGGGAAAACCACCGTTGAAAACTTTTTCTGATGGTCTCGCCAGGACTCGAACCCATGCGTCCAATATCATAGGCGGACCTACTAACCTCTGCGCTACGAAGGCCTTAATCTAAGATATTTCCACAAGATGTGAAAGACAACCAGGATTGTTTCCATCTTGAAGCCAGGCAAAGATCCTTTGTATACCATATCCCTTTTGTCGTTAATTTCCAAATTGTTCGAGTTCCTTATTCTCCAGGGCATGAATGTTATTATTGAGGAGTCCCCAATAACATGGGAATGCTAATTTGGGTTTAGGAGAGGGACCACACGCTGATGGTCCAAAATAATAGGGTTACAGGGGACTCAAAGACCGAAGTGTCCCTATAGAGACGAGCCTAGACTTTGCAAAGGCTTTTGGCACAGGTGTGATAGGCGAGCCTAATACATTAGATGAGGACCTATAGCTTTGATATAACATTATGGACTACCTCAAGGAGAGGTCATTTAAGGTCTATAATGGAACGCCAGATCCTAAGTCCCCAAAATCAGAATTGGCAATGAGATGATAACGAATTAGGGATCCTTAAAATACTTGGGTGTTCCTTTCCTAGAGGCACTCGGCGCATCGTCTAGCTCTTGGATAAAGGGAAGGCCGCATTCTTTTCATATGGAACAGGCGGTTCGAGCAAAATTGTAAAGCTAACCATATATAAGCAGGAGGGCAAGTCGTCGCTGGCATACTCATTCCTAGTAAGGAGTTCGATTTCATGAGAGGAGAATGCATTCTGTATTCACTGGAGCTAAGGTCAAGGGTAACGCCTCAGGGCAATAAAGGTAGCCCGCTAACAGGAGGGCATTTGTAATAGGTATGGCGATTAAACATATTATGTAAGCTCATCAGAATGAGATTGTTGGCGGCGCTCTTCCGAAACGCCAGTACTCTAATAACCTCAGAACTGCCAAGAAGCTCCTCCCACATACCGATTTACTACACATGGCTGAGACTGGGTTACGTTTGGCGGGAAATAATTTAAATTATTGGGAACGCTTCAAACCAAAAAATAAAGTGAAAAAATCTCCTTTTTTACCAGCGTGAAACTTTTAAAACTTATGGATCTAAACCACCCTTTTTGGGGAAAAGTTTTAATATGGTGTAATACCTTATAAATAATGCCAGCATGAGGAAGGGATAACCACAGCTGAAAATTGTTTCTGATGTTCTCGCCAGGAGTCGAAGCCAGGGGTTCAGCATCATAGGCCGACAACCTAACCTCTGCGCTACGGTAGCGTCTAGTATTTTTTTTTAATTCCTGCGGAAGATTATGCAATTCCTAGGATTGCATATTTTCCTAAAGATACTTAGATGCATTTGTACTGAAATCTATAAACTCTTTTCTTAATTTATGTACTATCCTGCCTGACAGAGTCACTTAATTGCTCGACACCTAATATGTTGCCAAAATATAATAAATTCTCTGCACAAGAAAGCAATAAATTCTCCACTCCAGCAAGAACGTTTGAATTCACTTAATTGAGTTTAATATTTATATACCATTTTACCTTTATTTGCTCTCTCTTAAAATGGAGTGGAGATAATTTCCAAGATATTGACTCAATCCCTTTCATCTCCGATATTCTTTTGGCAGTGATATCCATACCTAACGATGCTTTCATTGATTGTAATTTTTTGTTAAACCCTTTGCTAATGCGGACAAATGAATGGTTGAGATACCAACATTTTGCCAAAGAAACCAAAATTGTCGGCCCCCTACATTGAAGGGTGAAAGAAAAACACAAGTATCCATAAGCCCTCCTTGTGCTGTTAGCAGACTTAAATTGACAATTTTTTGTTGATTGTATAAAACGGAGTGTTGTTGTTTCCATTTCTCCAAGCTGTACACAATCGATGCAAGTGAGGCTGTATTTGTTTCTGCGAGAGAACATGGGAAAGGGAAAAGAGAGTTGAATGTACTGTGGTCCTTTTTGCCAGTTTACTGACAATTGTAAATTGTCAACGCAGACTATTTTAGTGCTTTCAGAGTCATTGAATTGTTGAAAGGATGTACGAATCATGGCAACGAGTTACAACAACAACCACAACAAGATGTCATATAAACTCTAACAACAGAAACAAGAACAGCATCAATAATAACAGCAGCAAAGATAAAGGATACAATTTTTTATTTCTAAAGTTTGAACAAAATCAAAGACTTTACCATCAATGGCAATGGCAGACATAGTAGTTAGCGTCGTGGTAGAATTTTTTATTTCTAAAGTTTGAACGACTCGAAGATTTTGCCAACAATGGATGTGGCAGGCATGGTAGTTAGTTTTGTGGGTCGCACACTGCAAGAAGGATAACCATAATGAGTGCATGGCTTCATTGTGTGGGTGAATGAAGACTTATAGAAGACAAAAGTTGAAACTTAAGAGAAAAAAAAACGCTTCTGCAAACATAAAATTACGAAAAAAAATTTAAAAAAAAATATATAAAAAAGTATTCCAAAGAAAATAATTACTTAAAAAATTTCTAGAGAAATAAAATTTTCTAAAACATGTAGAAATGCATAAAGTTTGGCCAGAGATCGGGAGATCAATATATACGGCATTCTAGCCACAATCCGTATAAAAGCCAAATTCTTCAACATCAGCCTTATTTGTGCCCATGCCCCGACGGAAGACAAAGACGAGCAGACCAAGGATATTTTCTACGAGCGCCTAGAGAGAGAATATGACCGCTGCCCCCGCCCATGATATTAAAATCGTTCTGGCAGATTTTAATGCGAAAATAGGGAAGGAAGACATTTTTGGTCCAACAGTCGGAAAGTTTAGCCCCACGAGATAATGTCCAGTAATGGGTTGAGGCTAATAGATTTCGCCGCCTCAAAAAACATGATTGCAGCACAAGATTTCAACATAAAAATCTTCACAAAGCCACATGGCTGTCACCCGATCAAAACACGAGGAACCAAATTGATCATTTTGTGATAGATTGAAGGCACTCAGTGTGTCAGATGTACGATCGATCCGTGGAGCGAATATAGAATCGGACCATTACCTTGTTGCAGCAAAGGTTCGCACCCGTTTGAACATGGCGAAGAAAGTACGATCTGACACTGCACGGAAGCTGGACATTGAAAAGCTGCAAACACAACAAATGACAGAGGCATACTTCACTAGACTGACCCAACTGCTTGATGAAATCACTCCTTGTTCCGATGATATAATGGCAATAACAAACTATTGCCCATTCCAGGGAACGCCGCGAAATCCGAACTTGGGTACAGCAAGCCTCCTCCAAGAAACCCATGGTACGACCAAGAGTGTCGATATGCTACTGAAGCCAAGAATACGGCATATAGAGCAACCCTGGAATCAGGAGCAACGCACCAGATGAAGGAGAGGTATCGAAAGAAAAGGAGAGTGGAGAAACGACAGAAAAAGGAAATGGAAAGGCGTGAGTGTGAGTGTGAGCGAATTGAGGTGTATAGGAGTCAGAATGAAGTCTGGAAATTCTACCATCAAACCGATGGCTTTGGTGCAGGCACATCCTCCTGCAAAGACAAAGAAGGAAATCTGGGAATTAACACAGATAACATGCTGAGGATATGGAAGGAACATTTTACCCAACTGCTAGTGTCCGACGTTGGCAGCGCAGATGATACCGCAGAACCAATCAATTATGATGGTATAGAATGGTTACCTCCTAGTCAGAATGAGGTCCGACCTGGTCTAAGGAACAACCTGACTAAAGAACAACAAGGCGGCCGGAGCCGATGGTTTACCCGCTGAACTATTTTAGACCAGAGGCGAAACGCTGATACGCAATCTGGCTAGAAGAATGCATACCCGATGATTGAAACCTTAGCATACTATGTCCCGTACGCATGAAAGGAGACAAGACGGAATGTGCCAACTACAGAGGAATAATTCTCCTCCTCATCGCATACAAGATACTCTCGAGCATACGGTGTGAAAGATTAAAACCTAAAGTCTATGAGATAATTGGGCCCTATCAATGCGGCTTTAGACCTGGTAAATCCACCCTGTACCAGATGTTCACACTGCGCCAAATACTGGAAAAGGGCCGAGAAGGACAAATCAACATCTACCATTTCTATGTTGACTACAAAGTCGCTTTTGATACCCCATTACGTTCAAAGCTATTTCAAGCCATGTTTGAGTTTGGTAACCCTGCAAAATTAATAAGACTCTGCAGGATGATTACCGGTTCCTCATTAGGAATAGGAAAGAATCTCTGCGAACATTTCAATACCATACGAGGTTTCAGACAAGGAGGATGTCTCCTTGTGATCTGGCACACTATTCACAAGAGAACACATGCTACTCGCCTATGCCGATGACATCGACATCATAGGTCGGTCACCGGAAGTAGTAACTGCTGCCCTTGAAAGAATCGAAAGAGAGTCTGTCAAAATGGGTCTGGCAGTAAATGGAGATAAAACAAAATGAATGGTTTCAACTCCCAAAACGCCTTGTACAACCGAGCAGATGAAGAAAATGGAGAAAGTTGGGAACCACAACTTTGAGACAGTCAATAACTTTATCTACCTCGGCACCGACGTAACCGAAACGAATGACACCAGTTTTGCGACTTAGCGAATAATAATACTGGCAAACAGATGCTACTTTGGACTAAGTAAGCAGTTAAGAAAAAAGACCTCTCGAAAGACGAAGCATGGTTCTGAAGCATGGGTATTTGTGAAAGCAGATGAGGCAGTGCTTGGGGTATTTGAGAGAAAGATTCTTCGTAAAATATATGGACCAGTTTGCCTTAATGGAGAATATAGGCGACGTATGAACCACGAGCTGCATGACGACGAAAGCATAGTTACACGCATCTAAATACAACGGATGAGTTGACTAGGTCATGTTGTCACAATGGATGAAGAAGCTCCAGCAAAGAAGTCTTTTGACGACAAACACTGTGGTACACGCAAACCGGAAAAACCAAAAGCTCGATGGAAAGATTAAGTGGTGGGAGACACCTCGAAATTTGGTGTCAGAGATTTTAGAATGAGCGCAGAAGATCGAGGGGCTTGGAATGCTATTCTGTTTTAAAACAGGCCTCAATAAGTTCACCTAACGCAAGTGCAGTAGGAGAGAAGAAAAAAGTGGAAAATTATTCTTTTTGTTCTCTCACTACGCTTGGGAGAGCTAGGGGACTTATTGAGGCCTGTTTCAAAACAAAAGCATACTCTACACCATACTCAATAGTCGTTGGGTATGTAGAGCACCATACACAAATTGACACGAAAGGATTTTCTACGTCGCTGCTTTAGATCAAAAGTGTGCTCTACACCGTACTCAGTAGTTGCTGGATATGTAAAGCACCTTAAACAATTTGACAAAGTTGTTTATGAAGATGCGTAGCGCATCAGAAATCGCGATTCACCATGTCCGTCAAAGTGTTTTGACAATAGCACACTCATGTGAATACTCTTAGTAGCAGTTGGGCAAGTGTGTTTGTTTGTAATAGTTGGATGTCTTCATTTGGTAGAAATATATGAAGTGGAGTAATTTTCTTTCTTGTTGCGCTACAAATAAAAATACTCTTAAGGGCTAGAAGACACACCCTTTTTTTAGCAAATCCTACCTGCGAGTTTGAGTGGTTCCAAACGAAATCCCGATCTAGGAAACCAGCCAAATGCCATTACAAAGCAAAAACACATTTTCTGCCTAACTTTAAAAAATAAGGATTTTTTTGTGTTCTATTTGTAACAGAAACAGATTACCCTTTGGTCTTCAGGCGGACAATATACGATTGTACGAAAAAATTATATTTCTACAAAAAAATTGTTCAAAATTTTATTTCCATTGAAAACATCTTCAAAATTATATTCCTTTGGAAAATCTTATTTATATTTTGTTTTTGTCGTCCACTCCACTCCAAAGTCTTCTTTCTTCGCCATTAATGTCAAAAAAATATTACACAATTTATCCAATCCCGCCTACTTTTCCTTGTTCTTACCCACCCAAACTGTGTCATCAAATATCTGTTGTCCCAAAAAAATAAGCGATAACAAAAAACCAACCTACATCATGAACAAATTGGTTCCAGGCTATCCCATTAGGAGGCTAACAATCATTTATATATGAATTACATGGGCCTAAAGACAACAAACAACTCTCAGAATTCCGTTCATAACAACACATAAGAAGAAATCATAGCCATAACATGCGACACAGAGTTTCCCGCTTTTCCCAAAAAATGACATTTATATCCTTTGCTCCAGCAGGACAAACACCATACAGTAAGACCATACAGTAAGAGAAGAAAAAAAAACATTAATGTCAAAATAGCCTTGAGATGATCCAATAAACGATAAAAATGATTTTATTTTCCAACCATTTAAACAAAGTAAACATTTGAACAAACATTAATGTGCTGCATGGAGTTGTTGTTGGCGCAAATGTGTTTGTCCTGTGAACTACCATGCCCCCCCCCCCCCATTGAAATATGTAAAGAGAGAGGAAGAGTAAGGACCAGTAATGGTCCACACATAATGTGTGGCTATGCCAAGTCGCATTGTCCTTTGCTGAACTACAAGTTATACGCATAAAATGCGAACATAAATGCAAAAACTTTATGAAAAAAAAACCTTTTAAAAGTTACAACACCACCTTTACTCCTACTCAGAGATAACAATGAAGCACTGCCCCTATGAAATTTCAACAGAGCAATGAGAAGAGCTCTTTACTTTTTGGAAGGAACCACATAACCACGGTCCGACCATGTTTATGGCCAAACAAAATATGCATCATGGAAAATAATCGCTATTTGGGGCAAAAGTACAAATAGCGGACAGGAGCTTTTAAAAAATTATGCTTTCTCACGCATACATATGAGAAATAAGGTTTCCGGCATACATTACAAGTAAGCAACTTTAAATACAGCATCAACTTAAATCATTGTAAAGACTTGCTATAGGTCATGTTAGGTTAGGTTTAAGAGGATACCGCAAAACCAATCCCTGATGATGGTTTAGAATGTTTACCACGTGGTCAGAATGAGGTCTAAGTTGCAGTGGCCCGACTAAAGAACAACAACAGAACCAATCACTGATGATAATATTGAATGATTACCTCCTAGACAGAATGAGGTCCAAGTAGCAGCGACCCGACTAAAGAACAACAAGGCAGCAGGAGCCGACGGGTTAACCGCTGAACTATTTAAGACCGAAGACGACACGCTGATAAGGCATATGCATCAGCTTATCTGCGCAATCTGGATAGAAGAACGCATACCCGATGATTGGAACCTCAGCAAACTATGTCCCGTAAATAAGAAAGAAGAAAAGACGGAATGTACCAACTACAGAGGAATAAGTCTCCTCCACCCATCGCATACAAGATACTCTCGAGCGTACTGTGTGAAAGATTAAAACCTAAAGTCAATGAGATAATTGGGCCCTATCAATGCGGCTTTAGACCTGGTAAATCCACCCTAGACCAGATATTCACATTGCGCCAAATCCTGGAAAAGACCCGAGAAGGACAAATCAACTTAAATCATTATAAATACTTGCTATAGGTTATTTTAGGTTAGGTTTAAGAGGATACCGCAAAACCAATCCCAGATGATGGTTTAGAATGTTTACCTCCTGGTCAGAATGAGGTCCAAGTAGCAGTGACCCGACTAAAGAACAACAAGGCAGCAGGAGCCGACGGGTTACCCGCTGAATTATTTAAGACCGACTACAATGCCGCCTTCGATATTCCTTTACGTTCAGAGGTATTTCAAGCCATGTCTGAGCTTGGTACCCCTGCAAAATTAAAAAGACTCTGCATGATGACACTTGCTGATACGCGTTCCTCAGTAAGAATAGGAAAGAATCTCTCCGAACCATTTAACACCAAACGAGGTTTCAGACAAGGAGACAGCCTATCGTGTGATCTCTTTAATATGCTGATGGAGAAGATTATACGAGCTGCAGATGTGAATAGATATGGCACACTGATCACAAGAGAACACATGCTACTCGCCTATGCCGACGACATCGATATCATAGGTCGGTCACCGGAAGTAGTAACTGCAGCCTTTGAAAGAATCGAAAGAGAGTCAGTGAAAATGGGTCTGGCAGTAAATGGAGATAAGACGAAATGGATGGTTTCAAATCCCAAAAAGCCTTACACAACCGAGCAGATAAAGTAAATGGAGAAAGTTGGGAACCACAGCTTTGAGACAGTCAGGCACCGTCGTAACCGAAACGAATGACACCATTAGTTGTCAGATTAAGCGAAGAATAATAATGGCAAACAGATGCTACTTTGGACTAAGTAAGCAGTTTAGAAACAAGGCCACCCCTCGACTGAGGAAGATTACACTCCACAAGACGCTAATACTACCCATGTTGTTATATGGTCCTGAGGTATGGGTACTTGTGAAAGCAGATGAGGCAGTACTTGGAGTATTTGAGAGAAAGATTCTTCGAAAAATATATGGTCCAGCTGCGTTAATGGAGAATGTAGGCGACGTATGAACCACGAGCTGTATGACGACGATAGCATAGTTACACGCATCAAAATACAATGGCTGCGTTGGCTAGGTCATATTGTCAGAATGGATGAAGAAGCTCCAGCAAAGAAGTCTTTTGAAGGCAAATACGGTGGTACACGCAAACCGGGAAGACCAAAAGCCCGATGGAAAGATCAAGAGGTGGGAGACACCTCGAAACTTGGTGTCAGAGATTTTAGAATGAGCGCAGAAGATCGAGGCGTTTGGAACGCTATTCTTCGTTCGGCTAGTGGAACAAATATTCTGTCATAGCCAATTTAAGTAAAGAAAGGTTTAAGTGGCAGTCTGCCATCAGACTCATTTAGACAATTTCGTCTTTTGTGATACCTCATGAACAGAAGAAGGAAGATATCTTCTAGTTGGTATAGGACTAAAAAAAAGCATTTAAAAACAAGCTTAGTTCGAAAATCCCGAATCTTAGAATAATTTGTCTGTTTACGCTCATTCATTTTGATTTTTAAAATCTTTATTTTTCGAATATCTTCTAGCTCGATATCATGTTTAATGCTCTCTATTCAAAGAATAGCATAGCAAAGAACTTACAAAAGTTGGGCAAATGTCTGTTGCTAATCAAGACAGCCTGGTGGATCGTGATTTCTGAAACGCCATGCATCTTCATCAACACCTTCGCCAAATAGATTAAGGTGCTCTACATACACAACGACTATTGAGTATGGTGTAGAGCACGCTTTTGTTTTGAAACAGCACTCAATAAGTCCTTTGCTATCCTATCCTCTAAATAGAAAGCATTGAATATGATCTCGAGATAAAATATGTTCAAACAAGTAAAAACGTGCTAAGTTTGGCCGGGGCGAATCTTGGGAACCCACCACCATGGATTCTGCTAAAAATATGGGAGCTATAACTAGTTATAGACCGCATTGGACCATACTTGGCGCAGTTGTTGAGAATCATAACAGAACACTATATGCAAAATTTCAGCCAAATCGGATAAAAATCGCGGCTTGTAAGGTCTCATGAAGTCAAATCGGGAGAGGGGTTTATCGGAGTCCAAACAGAACTCCTTGTACAAAATGTCAGCCAAATCAGATGAAAATTGCGGCTTCAAGGGACTTAAGAAGTGAAATCGGGAGATCGGTTTATATGGAATCTATATCAGGATATACACAGATTTAAACCGTAATTGGCGCAGTTGTTGGGAAATACAGCACTATGTGCAAATTCTCAGCCAAATAGGACAAAAATTGCGGTTTCCAGGGGTTCAGGAAGTAAAATCGGGAGATCGGTTTATATGGGAGCTATATCAGGTTGTAGACCGATTTCCACCGTACTTGGCTTCGTTGTTGGGAGTCATAATAGAATACTATGTGAAAATTTTCAGCCAAATCGGATGAAAATTGTGGCTTCCAGGGGTTCAAGAAGTCAAATCGGGATATCGGTTTATATGGGAGCTATATCCAAATCTGAACCGATATGGCCCATTTGCAATCCCCAACGACCTATATCAACATAAAGTAACTGTGCAAAATTTCAAGCTTCCATGGGCTCAAGAAGTCAAATCGGGAAATCGGTTTATATGGGAGCTATATCCAAATCTGAACCGATATGGCCCATTTGCAATCTCCAAAGACCTACATCAATATAAAGTACCTGTGCAAAATTTCAAGCGTCTAGTTCTAGCTCTGTGCGAGACAAACACACAGTAGATCTTCTATAGTCTCTTCTTCTTCGAAATCTTTACAGCTTCTGCAAAAGTCCTTACCGGTAACCTTCAGTCTGTCAGCATGTTTTCCGATCAGACACTAAGTGACTTGTCATGACGGGCACAATGATTGAGAGGTCTGTTCTAGCCTAGTCTAGATTATGCCATATAATTCAGGAGCGTTCATAAGCCCCCCATGTAACCATCACTCATTAGTTGCCCTTCGGATCTGGTCCTGAAGACATATCTTACATGTCACTAGAAACATATCAACCACCCATACCCATTGTCCTTGTTCTTTAACGGAATGTTCATGGGCAAATTTGCATTTACAGAGGCGTACCCAAAGATTTGGAGACCACCTTTGGGGCAGAGGTTAGCATGTCCGCCGATGACGCCGAGCGCGTGACATCAAATCTCGGTGCGAATATCAGAAACATTTGCAGAGGTAAATATCCCCTTACTAATGCTGGTTACATGTTTGAGGTATCCTGCCATGTTCAAACTTCTCTGCCAAGTGGTGTCGCTATGCGGCATGCCGTTCGGACTCGGCATAAAAAAGGAGGCCCCTTATCATTACATTTATCGGACTGCAGAGATGTATCCCCTGTTCCTTAATGGAATGTTCATGGGCAAATTTAGTTGTAGTAATACCCAAAGGTTCCAGTGTGCCCGGAATGTGTCAGGTAGTTCCAAGTCTTGGAAGCTCGTCCGCTTTACATTTCCCTGGGATATCTCTGTGGCCCGACATACAAAACCGGCTGAATTTTGAACACTTCCGCCATCTCGTTGAAAGATATGCGACAGTCGAGGGCGGTTCTTGTGTTCAGAAATACGTTCTCCAGGGATTAAATGACTGCCTGGCAGTCTGAAAAGAGTTTTATGCCAATCGTCTCAATGACATTATATCTAAGCCATTTCATCACTTCCTTAATTTCAAGGATTTCTGCTTGATACACACTGCCATGTCCGTCCGTCTGTCCGTACGTCTGTCCGTTCGCCCGTCCATATGTCCGCCCGTCTGTCTGTCGACAGCACGCTGACTTTCGAAGGACTAAAGCTATTCACTCAAAATTTTGCACAAATACTTCTTATTAGTGTAGGCCGGTTGGGATTGTAAATGGGCCATATCGGTCCATGCTTTGATATAGCTGCCATATAAACCGATCTTTGGTCTTGACTTATTGAGTCTCTAGAGGGCGCTATTCTGGTTCGATTTGACAGACATTTTGCACGTGGTGTTTTAGTATCACTTCCAACAACTGTGCCAAGTATGCTCCAAATCGGGTTATAACCTGATATAGCTGTCATATAAACCGATCTTGGGTCTTAACTTCTTGAGCCTCTAGAGGGCGCAATTCTTATTTGATTTGAACGAACTTTTGCACAAAGTACTTTGTGATTATATCCAACAACTGTGATAAGTTTGATTCAAATCGGTCTATAACCTGATATAGCTGCCTTATAAACCGATCTTGGGTCTTGACTTCTTGAGCCTCTAGAGGTCGCAATTCTTATCCGATTGGAATGAAACTTTGCACGACGAGTTTTGTTATAATATCCAACAACTGTGCTAAATATGGTTCAAATCGGTCCATAACCTGATATAGCTGCCATATAAACCGATCTTGGGTCTTGACTTCTTGAGCCTCTAGACGGCGCAATTCTTATTTGATTTGAACGAATTTTTGCACAAAGTACTTTGTGATGATATCCAACAACTGTGATAAGTTTGATTCAAATCGGTCTATAACCTGATAAAGCTGTCATATAAACCGACCTTAGGTCTTGACTTCTTGAGCCTCTAGAGGGCGCAATTCTTATCCGATTGGAATGAAACTTTGCACGACGTGTTTTGCGATGATATCCAACAACTGTGTTAAGTGTGATTCAAATCGGTCCATAACCTGATATAGCTGTCATATACACCGACTTTGGGTCTTGACTTCTTGAGCCTCTAGAGGGCGCAATTCTTATCCGATTGGAATGAAACTTTGCACGACGTGTTTTGTGATGATATCCAACAACTGTGTTGAGTATGATTCAAATCGGTTTATAACCTGATATAGCTGTTATGGGGACTTAGCAGATCTGGGGACTTGACTTCTTGAGCCTCTAGAGGGCGCAATTCTTATCCGATTGGAATGAAACTTTGCACGACGTGTTTTGCGATGATATCCAACAACTGTGTTAAGTGTGATTCAAATCGGTCCATAACCTGATATAGCTGTCATATACACCGACTTTGGGTCTTGACTTCTTGAGCCTCTAGAGGGCGCAATTCTTATCCGATTGGAATGAAACTTTGCACGACGTGTTTTGTGATGATATCCAACAACTGTGTTGAGTATGATTCAAATCGGTTTATAACCTGATATAGCTGTTATGGGGACTTAGCAGATCTGGGGACTTGACTTCTTGAGCCTCTAGAGGGTGCAATCCTTATCCGATTTGGCTGAAAATTTGCAAGACGTATTTTATTATGACTTTCAACAATTATGCCAAATAGGGTTCAAATCGGTTCATAACCTGATATAGCTGCCATATAAACCAATCTGGGATCTTGACTTTTTGAGCCTCTAGAATGCGCAATTATTATCCGATTTGCCTGAAATTTTGTACGACGGATCCTCTCAGGACCATAAATATACTTGTTTGTTATGATCTGAATCAGTTTATAGCCTGATACAGCTCCCATATAAATCGATCTCTCTATTTGAGCTCCCCAAAGGCCGCAATTCTTATTTGAATTGGCTGACATTTTACGCAGGTCTCCAATATATAATTATGCATTCATTTTGCTATCTGTCTTTAATATTTTCATATGATACTGTTTTATGCATTGTGGTCATGTATGAAACCTCCCCTACCCGGCTCCTCCCCCATATGAATATCACATTTTTGTTTTATTGTCACTTTGTTGCAATTTATGGTTTTCGTTTTATTACCCTTAGAATGTGTTTCCCGTTTTACTTTGTTGACCGAGAAATATTGCTCGAGTAATGTCGGTTCCGTCGCTTCAGACAAATTGATGATTCTTTTATAAAATAAAGAATGTCATAAAAATGACAAGCATTTTGCATTCTAAAGGAGTTTAAAAATAAATCACATTTACATGTGTTAAGTGTGCTATGAACCCCAATAAAGAAGGGGGGAAATTGAAAACGAATTTCACTTTCTTTAGTTTAATAGCAATACATAAAAATTTTTAATATTTTCGTTAATCTATTTAAATTGCCATCTGTTAGCCATTAAAATAAATTGCCAACATACAATTATTGTATTATTTTCGTTCATTTATTATCAACAAACTAATGAGAATTCATATTTTCATTAACGCGAGTTTATCACCAACATTGCTACCATTTTTTCAATGGAGCAACTCACGTATGCTTGCATGTGAAAATTGAGTCACAACCCAAATCAACCAAAATTGCCACTCCGTCTATTTAAGTAATGCGAGCATTTGTGCATTTCAAAGCTCGTTAAAATTTAAAATTATTATACTCTGCACCACAACTGCGTAACAGGGTATTTTCAATTTTTGCATTTGTTTACAATGTAATGAAGGAGATGAGCTGGACCCCTTATTAAGCATACCGATCGACGAGATAAGATTACCTCCCGGTTCGATAAAGCTATGTCCGTTTCTCTGTCTGTCCATGTATTCTTGTAATCGAGGTACAGGTCCGATTGCCCGATTACCATCAAATTTTGCACATGTCCTTTTTTGACCCATGGACGAAAACTATTGCAAATAAATACAAATTTTGCCCATGAACATTCCACTAATCACATATCAATGTATGCAGTCCGATTCAATTCTAAGCTCAATGATAAGGGGCCTTCTATTTATAGGCGAGTCCGAACGGCGTGCGGCAGTGCGACACCTCTTTGGAAAGAAGTTTTACATGGCATAGTACCTCACAAATGTTGCCAGCATTAGGAGGGGAAAAACCACCGCTGAAAATTTTTTCTGATGGTCTCGCCAGGATTCGAACCCAGGCGTTCAGCGTCATAGGCAAATATGCTTACCTCTGTGCCACGGTGGCCTCCAATAAGCTTTTATACCACCATATAAACCGACTCCCGATGACTTCTTGAGCCCCTCAAAGCCTCAATTTTCATCTATTTTGGCTGAAATTTGGCACGAAAATTTTTGCTATGGCATCCAGCGCCGTGTCAAGTATGTTGCGAATCGGTCTGTATACCGATATAGGCCCCATATAAGCCGATCCCAGGATATGACTTTTTGAGCTCCTACAGGCTTACATTTTCACCTGATTTGGCCGAAATTTGACACAAAGATTTCTGCCAAGACTTCCACCGTCCGTGCTAAGTATGATCCGAATATGCCTATATAGTGATATAAGCCCCTTAAATACCGATTCCCCGATATGACTACTTGTGACCATAGCAGCAGAAATCAATTTCCGAATGGATTATTGTTAAAAATGAAAATTCGAGCTAAGTTAATAAAGGCAAATTTTGAGCGGAATCTATGGTGGTGGGTACCCAAAACTCGGCCTGGCAGAATTTAGCTCGTTTTTTACTTTTTCCTGTTAGTTAATCGGATAAAATTTCGTTAATATGGCAACTATGGACCGTTTTGAACCATACTTAGCACTGTGGTTGGAAGTCATACCTCAACGATAAGTGAAAAATTTCTGCCTAATCGGATAACAATTGCGCCCTCTGGAGGGTCAAGATCCAAGATGGGTTTATATGGCAGCTATATCAGTTTACGGACGGATTTGAAATATACTTAGCACAGTGGTTGGGAGTCATACCTCAACGCTAAGTGAAAATATTCAGCCAAATCGTATAACAATTGCGCCCTCTGGTGGCTCAAGAAGTCAAGACCCCAGATCGGTTTATATGACAGATATATCAGTATATGAACCGATTTCAACCATACTCAGCACTTTGGGTTGAAATCATAACAGAACCCCTCAGGCAAAATTTTAGTTAAATCGTATAACAACTGCGCCCTCTGGTGGCTCAAGAAGTCAAGATCCCAGATCGGTTTATATGGCAGTTTTATCAGGTTATGTACCGATTTGAACCATACATAGCACAGTTGTTGAAAGTCATAACAAATCACTTCATACAAAATTTCAGCCAAATCGGATAAAATTTCGTTAATATGGCAACTATGGACCGTTTTGAACCATACTTAGCACTGTGGTTGGAAGTCATACCTCAACGATAAGTGACGTAAAATTTCTGCCTAATCGGATAACAATTGCGCCCTCTGGAGGGCCAAGATCCAAGATGGGTTTATATGACAGCTATATCAGTTTACGGACGGATTTGAAATATACTTAGCACAGTGGGTGGGAGTCATACCTCAACGCTAAGTGAAAAATTTCAGCCAAATCGTATAACAATTGCGCCCTCTGATGGCTCAAGAATTCAAGACCCCAGATCGGTTTATATGACAGATATATCAGATTATGAACCGATTTCAACCATACTCAGCACTTTGGGTGGAAATCATAACAGAACCCCTCAGGCAAAATTTCAGTCACATCGGATAAGAAGTGCGCCCTCTAGTGGTTCAAGAAGTCAAGATCCAAGATCGGTTTATATGACAGCTATATCAGGTTATAGACCGATTTGAACCATACTAGGCACAGTTGTTGGATATCATAACAAAACACGTCGTGCGAAATTTCATTTCAATCGGACAAGAATTCCGCACTCTAGAGTCTCAAGAAGTCAAGTCCCAAGATCGGTTTATATGGCAGCTAAATCAGGTTATGGACCGATTTGAACCATACTTGGACCGATTTGAACCACAGTTGTTGGATATCATAACAAAACACGTCGTGCCACAATTCATTCAAATCGGATAAGAATTGCTCCCTCTAGAGGCCCAAGAAGTCAAGACCCAAGATTAAACCATTAACCAAACATTAACCAATTACAGTCCCAACCGATCTACACTGATAAGAAGTATTTTTGACGGATGGACAGACGGACGGACAGACAAACGGACGGACAGACGGACGGATAGATAGACGGACGGACAGACGGACGGATAGACGGACGGATAGACGGACGGACGGACATGTCTACATCGACTTAAAATGTCATGACGATCAAGATTATATATTGGGTTGCCCAAAAAGTAATTGCGGATTTTTCATATAGTCGGCGTTGACAAATTTTTTCACAGCTTGTGACTCTGTAATTGCATTCTTTCTTCTGTCAGTTATCAGCTGTTACTTGCTTTAGAAAAAAAGTGTAAAAAAGTATATTTGATTAAAGTTCATTCTAAGTTTTATTAAAAATGCATTTACTTTCTTTTAAAAAATCCGCAATTACTTTTTGGGCAACCCAATATATGGGACTCGGTTTGTTTGTTTGTTCCGTAGAATCAAAAACGGCTGAACCGACCGATTTTCTCAAAATTTTCACAGAGTGTGAAGGTTTGGTCAGGAAGAAAACGAAGGCTATATAATTTTTTGATAACGGATGGGGGGCAGACCCTTTCCCTTACCCCAAAAACACCACCCAAAATCAAAAGTGGGCCGATACGCACCAATACCCAGCGGGCCGCCACAACCCCAAAACTTTTCCAAACAGACATATTCGACGTTCATATCAATATGAGACTCAAATAAAAAGTATATGGCAGTAGATTACAAATATGGCTTATGAAATTAAGTCCACGAAATGGGAGGTCGCTCCACTCCTAAATGGGCACATTAGCCGACCATGGGTGTATGGGACTCAAACGAAAGGTATTTGGGAGTAGATTACTTATATGACATCATAATTTGACTTCAGGTCTAGGTGACGCTTTTTCTCTTAAAAATACGGCGAGAACTACTTTTAAACTAAGATATCCGCACAAAAAATATCTAATCGACAAGCATTAGAAAGTTGGCAAATTTTCCACATGAACTTTCCATTAAGGAACAGGGACAAACTTCTAACATATCAATGAGTGCTGTCTGACTCAAGTTTAAGCTTAATGTTTGGGGACCTCCATTTAATGGCCGAGTCTGAGGGACGTGCCGCAGTGCGACACCTCTTTGTGGAGAAGTATTTACATGGCTGCCATACCAAATGGCACAGTACCTCACAAATGTCGCCAGTCTTAGGAGCGGATAACCACAGCTGAAAATTGTTCTGTGTTCTCGCCAGGATTTTCTAATTTAACAAATTTGAATGTTTTTATACCCACCACCGAAGGACGGGGGTATATTCATTTTGTCATTCCTTTTGCAACACATCGAAATATCCATTTCCGACCCTATAAAGTATATATATTCTTGATCAGCGTAAAAATCTAAGACGATCCAGCCATGTCCCTCCGCCTGTGTGTTGAAATTACGCTACAGTCTTTAAAAATAGAGATATTGAGCTGAAAGTTTCTGTTTTTGTCCAAAAGCAGGTCGAAGATGGGCTATATCGGACTACATCTTGCTATAGCCCCCACATAAACCGATCGGCCGATTTCGGGTCTTATTTATTATCCGATTTAGCTGAAATTTGAGACAGCGAGTTATGCTAGGCCCTTCGACATTCTTTTTCAATTTGGCCCAGATCGGTCCAGATTTGCATATAGCTGCCATATAGACCGATCCGCCGATTTAGGGTCTTTGACCCATAAAAGCCACATTTATTATCCGATTTTACTGAAATTTAAAACAGTGAGTTGTGTTAGGCCCCTCGACATCCTTCATCAATTTGGTCCAGATCGCTTCAGATTTGGATATAGCTGCCATATAGACCGATCCTGGAATTTAGGGTCTTAGGCCCATAAAAGCCACATTTATTATCCGATTTAACTGAAATTTAAAACAGTGAGTTGTGTTAGGCCCCTCGACATCCGTCATCGATTTGGTCCAGATCGGTCCAGATTTGCATATAGCTGCCATATAGACCGATCCTCCGATTTAGGGTCTAAGGTCCGTAAAAGGCGCATTTGTTATACGATTTTGCTGAAATTCGATACAGTTAGTTGTGTTAGGCCCTCGACATCCTTCATCAATTTGGTCCAGATCGGTCCAGATTTAGATATAGCTGCCATATAGACCGATCCTCCGATTTAGGGTCTTAGGAATATAAAAGCCACATTTATTATCCGATTTTACTGAAATTTAAAACAGTGAGTTGTGTTAGGCCCCTCGACATCCTTCATTAATTTGGTCGAGATCGCTTCAGATTTGGATATAGCTGCCATATAGACCGATCCGCCGATTTAAGGTTTTTTGCTCATAAAAGGCGCATTTATTATCCGATGTCGCCGAAATTTGGGACAGTGAGTTATATTTGGCCCTTCGACATCCTTCGTCAATTTGGCTCAGATCGGTCCAGATTTGCATATAGCTGCCATATAGACCGATCCTTCGATTTAGGGTCTTAGGTCCATAAAAGCTACATTTATTATCCGATTTTACTGAAATTTAAAACAGTGAGTTGTGTTAGGCCCCTCGACATCCTTCATCAATTTGGTCCAGATCGCTTCAGATTTGGATATAGCTGCCATATAGACCGATCCTGGAATTTAGGGTCTTAGGCCCATAAAAGCCACATTTATTATCCGATTTTGCTGAAATTTGGGACAGTGAGTTGTGTAAGGCCCTACGACATCCTTCTTCAATTTGGCCCAGATCGGTCCAGATTTGCATATATCTGCCATATAGACCGATCCTGCGATTTAGGGTCTTAGGCCCATAAAAGCCACATTTATTATCTGATTTTACTGAAATTTAAACAGTGAGTTGTGTTAGGCCCCTCGATATCCTGGATCAATTTGGCCTAGATTAGTCCAGATTCAGATATAGCTGCCATATAGACCGATCCTTCGATTTAGGGTCTTAGGTCCATAAAAGCTACATTTATTATCCGATTTTACTGAAATTTAAAACAGTGAGTTGTGTTAGGCCCCTCGACATCCTTCATCAATTTGGTCCAGATCGCTTCAGATTTGGATATAGCTGCCATATAGACCGATCCTGGAATTTAGGGTCTTAGGCCCATAAAAGCCACATTTATTATCCGATTTTGCTGAAATTTGGGACAGTGAGTTGTGTAAGGCCCTACGACATCCTTCTTCAATTTGGCCCAGATCGGTCCAGATTTGCATATATCTGCCATATAGACCGATCCTGCGATTTAGGGTCTTAGGCCCATAAAAGCCACATTTATTATCTGATTTTACTGAAATTTAAATAGTGAGTTGTGTTAGGCCCCTCGATATCCTGGATCAATTTGGCCTAGATTAGTCCAGATTCAGATATAGCTGCCATATAGACCGATCCTCCGATTTAGGGTCTTAGGAATATAAAAGCCACATTTATTATCCAATTTTGCTGAAATTTGGGACAGTGAGTTATATTAGGCTCCTCGACATCCTTCGTTAATTTGGCCCAGATCGTTCCAGATTTGGATATAGCTGCCATATTGACCGATCCTCCGATTTAGGGTCTTAGGTCCGTAAAAGCCACATTTATTATCCGATTTTGCTGAAATTTAAAACAGTGAGTTGTGTTAGGCCCCTCAACATCCTTCATCAATTTGGCTCAGATCGGTCCAGATTTGGATATAGCTGCCATATAGATCGATCTCTCGATTTAAGGTTTTTTGCCCATAAAAAGCGTATTTATTGTCCAATTTTACTGAAATTTAAAACAGTGAGTTGTGTTAGGCCCCTCGACATCCTGCATCAATTTGGCACAGATCGGTCCAGATTTGCATATAGCTGCCATATAGACCGATCCTCCGATTTAGGGTCCCAGGCCCATAAAAGCCACATTTATTATCCGATTTTACTGAAATTTAAACAGTGAGTTGTGTTAGGCCCCTCGACATCCTGCATCTATTTGGCCCAGATCGGTCCAGATTTGCATATAGCTGCCATATAGACCGATCCTCCGATTTAGGGTCCCAGGCCCATAAAAGCCACATTTATTATCCGATTTTACTGAAATTTAAAACAGTAAGTTGTGCTAGGCCCCTCGATATCCTTCATCAATTTGGCCTAGATCGGTCCAGATTTGGATATAGCTGCCATATAGACCGATCCTGGAATTTAGGGTCTTAGGCCATAAAAGCCACATTTGTTATACGATTTAGCTGAAATTTGGTACAGTGAGTTGTGTAAGGCCCTACGACATCCTTCTTCAATTTGGCCCAGATCGGTCCACATTTGCATATAGCTGCCATATAGACCGATCCTCCGATTTAGGGTCTTATGTCCATAAAAGGCGCATTTATTGTCCTATGTCGCCAAAATTTGGAACATTGAGTTAGGTTAAACCCCTTGACATAGTTCTGCATTATGACACAGATCGGTCACGATTCGAATATAGGTGCCATATAGACCGATCTCCCGGTTTTAGGTTTTGGGACCAGAAAAAGCGCATTTATGTCCGATGTCGCCGCAATTTGGGACAGTGAATTGTATTGGGCCCTTCGACATCCTCCTTCAATTTCACTCAGATCCATCAAAATTTGGATATAGCTGCCATATAGACCGATATTTCGACTTAAAGTCTTGGCCCCACAAAAGGCTCATTTATAATCCGATTTCACTGAAATTTGACACATTGACTTATGGTAGGCTTTTCGACATCCATGTTGTATATGGTTCAGATCGGTTTATTTTTAGATATAGCTACTAAAAAGACCAATATTTTGTTATACATAATTGAACAATGACTTGTATTTATTAGTATTTTGGCCCAAATCGGATCATATTTCGACAAAACTGCTATGGGACATAAGGTATGCAATTTGCACTGAATTTTGATGAAAGGTATTTTATATATATATACCCGAGGTGGTGGGTATCCAAAGTTCGGCACGGCCGAACTTAACGCCTTTTTACTTGTTAATTCACAGATGAAGTTACATTTTAATGACATTCGAGAAAAACTTTGGTTAGGTAAGAGTGGCAGTCCTTTACAGACTCACTTAGACAATTTTAGGTCCATTGTGATGGCACAGTAGCGACAGATCAAGGCTTGTGGCGGCAATCGAACCCACGACCCCCTATACTGATAATCCAAGTACGCTACCAACTCGGCTACCGGGGCGCCCTAAAGGAGAGAGAAGAGCTTAATGATCAAAAATTTTATCATTAAGGTATAGCACATCAACCATGATTTGACGCATTTCGAATCCTCTATGAAATGCATACAAAACTAACCAAGCTCTACACTTTGTCCTCGCCATTTCCAATGCATGTGTGTTGTTTAATTTTCTTTCCATTCATCTCTCTCTTCCACTGTACCATGCAGGCACACAACAAATGACGCTTGTGGCGTAACTGCTTGAACTGCAGTCACTGATTAATTCATAACGACGTTATTGATGATGTCGTTAAAATGCTAATTACTGCTACCCAATAAAGGTAATGGGGTATTTGCAAACATTTGCGAGCATGTTGCTAATAACAGTGGGCAATCAAGCGGAAACAAAGTGAAGCGCAACGAACTGAATGGAATAAATTGCTCGCAAGAAAAATGATTTTGACTCCAATCTGGATGGCAGAACCAATTGGCGTAGCCTTTTTTGCAAAAAGCAACAATAACTTGTGAAATAAAATGCAATGTGAGTCGATCTAAAATTGCAGTAATTAATTATTTACAACTGATTTCATATATAAAGTTACCTTGGGCATTGCGCTTTAATTCAATGGCATTTTAATGTTCATATTTCATTAAAGGCATTTCCTGCCACTGGTAAACTCTCAGGCATGAGCTATGTGCCAAGTGTTCTGTGGTAAGTAAAAAGCATTTTCGAAGCAATCTTACATGCCATGTAATAAGATATTTATGCGATTGGGCGAAATAAGTGGGGAAAGGGAAAGCGGAAGAGTGTGAGAGAGAGAGAGAGATATGCACTTGTGGCATTTTCTGGTTTTTGAGTTAGTTTGTCTGTGTATGCCAACGAACCAACACCCAAGAAATTACTTTCCAACATGCAATGCCATCATATTCTAACGAAGTCATGGGTATATTTCAGTAACTGTAGATCAGCGATGGGCACACTAACACAGGCGAACATAATAAATTGTGTTTGTATGAGGGATAGTATACACCGACCAATCAACCAAGTGTAATTCAAACGAAGGCAAAGGAGTTGCTTACACTTTCCCTGTGCTCTGTCCCGCGGCGTAGGTTGTGTGTTGTTGCCCATCTCTGCTGTAGATGCAATTTAACCGCAGTAAAGGGTTTCAAATGAAGTTAGAAAATATATCCATTGAAAAGCATTGAGATAGAGCTCTTGCATAGCGGCAAAGAATGTCAAACTCGTTACAAAGTATCACATAACACGAAGGATGACTTTGAGTTGCGAAAGGATAAAGGGTAGCATATTTCAGTAGCTTAAGAGAACTGCGGAGCAAAGAAAATTATTAACAAGGAATTTGCTACATGTTTTTAAATTTATTTCAAAGCTTTCTAAGGAAAAGCAAAAGCCGGGCAAAGTCGACTATATAATACCCTACATTAATCAGTATAGGTACTACTTTTAATTTATAAAACCTATCTCCAAATCAAGTTAGACTATAATTTTGTATACCTATTGAAATATCGAATAGAATCAGATTTTCTTGCGACAGGACAAAAATTCCATATCGGACGAAATAAATATGTATATAGGAGCTATATCTAAGTCCGGACCGATTTTAATGAAGTTTTGCGCACGTAATGGGACGTCAAATGAAATGTTATTCGCAAAATTTTGCAAAGATGGGACGAATTTTATGGCTTTTACAGTCTTAAAGGCCATATCGGATGAAAGATATATATAGGACCTATTTCCGTAATTCTCACCATCGACCGACCACCCGACTTCATAACCTCTGAGCGCCGGACGTTTATCCATCAGAAGAAGGCCGATTGGGCTGGCTTCAAAGAGTATACCAATCTCCGCTTCAGTAAACTGCCACCCCCCTCGGATGTGCTAGTGGCCGAGAGGAAATTCCGAGACATCATTAACGGAGCAGCCGCTCGCTTTATACCAGTCGGTCGAATACCCCAATAGCGGCCCAATTTCCCGGCGCAAGCAGTGGCACTCGCAGACGAGCGCAATGGGATTCGTTGTATGGACCCCACTAACCCCAGAATCAGCGAGCAGAATCTGGAAATAGACGGAGAAGTCAACGAACATAAGCGGAATTTGTGACTGGAAAACTTGGAGCAATGTAACTTCGGAACCAGTTTAGGCAAGCTGAGGTCTGCTGTTAAGTCACTCTCGAACTCCGGTAGACGGGATGACAGGACCTCAGTCACTTTTGGCGGAGTAACTGTGACTGATCCGAAGAGTAGCGCCAGGTTGTTCAACCGTCAATTTATTGTACATCTCGAGAGCGGCAGGGCAAGGAGGGGACCCATTCGCTGTGTGGATCCCACTAACCCCAGAATCAGCGAGCAGAATCTGGAAATAAACAGGGAAGTCGACGAACATAAGCGGAATTTGTGACTGAAAAACTTAGAGCAATGTAACGTCGTCACCAGTAACTGTGAGTAACTGTGACTGATCCGGAGAGAAGCGACTGATCCGTCAATTTATTGTACATCCCGAGAGTGGCAGGGCAAAGAGGAAATCCGTTCGCCGTATTCGTGGTCTCCGAGCCGATGGACACCCATCACAATTTACCATGGGCGAAGTTACGAATGTCATCCGTGGCGCCAAATCATCCAAGGCGTTGGGCTCTACATTGATGTTGAAGAATCTGGATCAATTTGGAGTTGTGTACCTTACTACGGCCCTCAACCTGTCTTTGAACACTCTTATAGTTCCCGATGTCTGGAAAATGGGCAGAGTGATCCCGCTACCAAAGCCTGGAAAGGACCCGAGTTTGGGGGAGTCGTACAGACCAATCTCCCTTCTCTCACCAGTAGCGTAAACGCTTGAGGCATTACTCCTCCTCCATTCGCCGAGCATCAACATGGATTTCGAAGACTGCATAGCACAACAACAGTTTTGCATGCCATCACCGGACACATTTGCCGTGGCTTCAGGCCATGCGATAGGACAGAATAAAATCTAAGTTAGGATTTCCGTGCTACTTAGAAAGCCGGGCTATAACAATGGAAATGCTCAAACGTCTCATCATCTTCCCCGCATGCCCTACACATGCCATCTCTTACCGCACCGATTTTACATAAGTAGCTCACTTATATATGTGACCCGCTATGATACCACTATCTATATTGACCTCCTTCTTACACCTCCTTTCTAACGATCCACGACCACGCCCTATTGATGGCAGTCCTCTGGCTTTCAACGCAAAATCGTCTGCCTTTTCATTTCCCCTTACTCCGTTATAGCCGGGCACCCAATCGATTCGGGTTGTGCCATCCTCAGAGAAGGCGTTAATCTCCTTCTAACACTGCAAAACTGTTCGTGACCTTCCCGCCCTGGTTGTTATTGGCCTCATGGCAATTTTACTGTCCGTAAAGATGTTCGACGTCCTCTCGTTAGCACCACACCACCTCACGCATGCCGTGATCGCCCGAATCTCCGCCTGCAGGACCGTATTATGGTCAGGCGGTCTAAAACAGATCTCAGTGCCTGGGTTCTCAATGTAAACCCCAAGACCCACTCTGTCCTCTAGCTTTGATCCATCCGTATATGGATGGATTTATGATCTTCCAGATGGCAATACTAGGGGTCCGTCAATTCAAAAGTGTGACGCTGGCTGCAGTGCCTCGCACTAGACCTAAAGGTTCATCTCAGGTATCTGATCGGAAACCTCTTACCTTTCTTCCAGGTTTCTTATCGTCGCCTCGATTATAGCAGCCACAATCCATTCTCCCATCGCCTTGAGTCTCATAGCTGCAGTGGCTGCCTCACACTTAATCTGAATGTCAATGGGTCAGATATCCAGTGTTCTAGTGGGCGTGGTCGTCATCGCCCCGCCTATGAATAGACAAAATGTTCTCTGAACCTGTTGTGTGGTCCTTATGTTGCACTTTTTCCCCATAGCAGTCCACCAAACTACCGAGTCGGAAGTAAGTATTGGTATAATCACGCTCCTGTAGAGCCAGTGGGCTATCCTCGGATTGAGGCCCCATTTCGAGCCTACGGCCCGGCCCGTCTACATGGTGCCCAACATCTGTGAGCTTTCTCAGTACGCTCCTTAATGTGACACTTCCAATTAAGTTTCCTGTCTAAGATCACACTTAAGTATTTGATCTTGGCAGATATCGAAATCGTTTTGTTGAGGAAACGTGGCGCGTGAAATTGGCCCACCTTCGTCTTCCTCGTGAACAAGCATATTTGAGTCTTTTCTGGTTTAACATTAAGACCTCTGGGTCTAGCCTAGTCATATGCCATATGCAAGACCCTTTCGGACCTTCTGCATAGCTGGTTCGGATCCTTACCTCTTAGAAGTATTATAGCATCATCTGCGTAGCAGGTGGGATCAAATCCCTCGTCAGTCAGCATCCGTAATAGGTAATTTATGGTGGTCACCCATAGGAGTGGCGATAAAATGACCCCCTGTGGCTAACCTTGCGCCACTTTCTCCCTTATATTTATATCTTGGGACCCGCAATTTATCCACATATTCCTTAGCATATGGCTTAGCCATTCTTTAAGGACCGGGTCCACTCAGTGCTGGTCTAAAAACTAGATCAGTGTGTCGATCCGCACGTTGTTAATAGCCCCCTCGATGTCAATGCATACCGCTAGTGTGTACCTTTTGGCATCGAAGGATTCTTCTATTTTGTGCACAATCTCGAGCAGGCCAGTCTTTACAGACCTTCCCTTGACATAGACATGCTTTTTGTAATACAGCTGGATATCGCTGGATATCCAACTTTTTATCATGTTGTCCACAATACGTTCCATTATTTTGAGTAGAAATGACGTAAAGCTTATAGGTCTGTAGGCATTTAGTGTCGCATAACTTGCCTTGCCGGGCTTATGTATAAATACCAACCTTGCCTCCTACCAGGATTTTGGAGTATATGGAAGTTCCAGGCACGGTGGGTCAGGTGGAGCGCCAGATAGTCTGCCTCCTTCTCTAGTAACACCGGAAATATTTCATCAGGTCCGGGTGACTTATATGGTTTGAAGCTCCTCAAGGATTCCTTCACCATAAATTCCGCAAGGATTTGAAATGGGCCATGTCGGTTTAGATTTGGATACAGCTCCCACATAAATTGGTCATTTGACTTTGCTTCTTTAGTCCCTAGAAGACGCACTACAATGTGATCTGATTGACATTTCCTATATTATCTTTAGTCACGGATTACAACGATAGTGCTTAGCAAGACCTAAATCGCTGTGTAACCTGATATAGCTCTCATATACTCGAAAATCGATATCCCGATTTAAGATCTTGTTTCCTTGATCTACCTGTTCAATACGTCCCAGATCGGTGCAGATTTAGATATAGCTATTATATATACCGGTCTCTCGATTTAAGTCTTGGGCTCATTACAAGCGCATTTATTGTCCAATTTTGCTGAAATTTGGTAAAGTGAGTTGTGTGTGACCTCTTGACATTCCTGTTTATTTCGCCCCCAATCGGTCCATACTTGTATATAGCTGTCATATACAGTGATCTCCTGATTTAACGTATTAGGCCCATTAAAGGTTAACCGATTTTGCTGAAATATATAAAAAGGCACCTCGAAATAATTAGCGAATGCGGTCAAGATCGGGTATTATTTATTTCGATTTATCTGCCATGTATACCAATCTCCCGATTTAAGTTTTTGGGCCCCAAAAGAGCAGCATTTATTACACTTTTTCGCTAGAATTTGGTACAGTGAGCTGTGTTAGGCTCTTGTCGTCCGTGCCGAGTATGGTTCAGATCGGTTTATATTTGTATATAGCTGTCATATAGACCTATCGTCCTATTTAAGGTCTTAGACCCATAAAAGTTGGATTTATTGTATAATTTCACTTGGCACAGTGAGCTATGTAAGATTTTTGGACGTCCGATATATACGAGGGAGATTTGTATCAAAGTTCTTGTGCCTATAAAAGGTGCCAATGTTAACCGGCTTTGCTGTAATTTGAATTGCGTTAGACCCTTACATATCCTTCTCGACTATGGTGCGAATGGGACTATATTTAGATATAGCTGCTATATAGACCAATATTCTGTTTAACAGTCTGGAATAGTGAGTTGTATGAGACCCCTCGTCTTCCGAGTTTGGTCCAAACTGGATCATATTTGGATATACCTGCTATGGTTCATAAATGATGCATTCTTCACAATATTATTATGAAAGGTATATCCGCACATAATGCCATTTTATTTGTTTTCTTTCAAAATTCCATTCATTCCATTTTATGTTGCCTAATATTTAATGTTATGTTAGCTTTACTTTTCGCCTAAAACAACGTAGCTGTTTGTCTTCTGTTACCATAACTTTATTAACGTGTTTTATATTTACCATGAAACTTTTACAATTTTATAAGGTTGCCAGGATGTACAGAAACATGGATACAAAATTGGCTAAAATTTCTTATGGGGAAACCGTTCAATTGCGATATTAATTGCACAAAAATAAAACAAATTGTCTTCTTGCAAAATAGAACAAAAGTCGGGCCTTGCCGACTATATAATACCTTACACCTACATGCAAATTTTTCCATGAACATTCTATTAAGGAACTGGGGCAAACTTCGCACAAATCAATGAGTGCTGTCCGATTCAATTTTAAGCTCAATGATAAGGGACCTCCTTTTTACAGCCTAGTTCGAGTGGCGTGCCACAGAGCGACACCTCTTTGGGGAGAAGTTTTTACATCGCAAAGTACCTCACAAATGTTGCCAACATTAGGAGGGGATAACCACCGCTGAAAAATTTTCTGATGTTCCTGCCAGGATTCGATATCAGGTGTTCAGCGTCAAATGCGGACCTGCTTACCACTGCGCTACGGTGGCCTTCATGATCATTCCATTAAGGAACAAGAGATTGCATATCAAGAGTGCAGTTCGATTAAAGAGTCGATATGGGATCTCCTTTTATATGTCGAGTCTGAATGGCGTGCCTCATAGCAACATCACTTGGTAGATAAGTTTTAACATGGCAGGATACCTCATAAATGTAGTCAGCACTAGTAAGGGGATAACTGCCGTTGAAAATTTGTCTGATGTTCAGGCCGGGAAACGAACCCAAGCGTTCGGCGTCACAGGAGGATATGCCAGCCTCTGCGCCACAGTAGCCTCCTAATTTCCACATAATTTGCCATATTAACTTGTGTTATGATTTCCAATATCCTTGCCAAATATTACGGACAGACGGACGGACAGACACATGGATATCGTTTAATCGTCCTAGAATTTGACAAAGATCTGCAATATATATACTTTATAGGTTCGGAAATGGATACTTCCAGGTGCTGCAAACGGAATGACTAAACAAATACACCCCCAATCTTATGGAGAAAGATTTTTCATTTCATTTAGACCCATAGGAGAATTTACCATTACTAATTAATCCCTATAGAATAAAAAACAATTATATGATTTTCTTCTTTTTTTTTGCTCGCTAATTTTAAATATTAATTCCTGCTCAAAATTATTTTGAAATATTAAATATTAATCTTGGCATTGCGTTTTTTATTTGTTTGTTTTCCATGTCCATTAGCATAATTACACCTGTGCTTATTCATAAAAATGATACGCTTGGCTGAGTGTGTGTGTGTGTGTGTGCGTGTCTGTCCATGTTTGTTGGTATGGTTATTTACAATTAAATTTGCAAAAAAAACTTTGCCATTTTGTTTTTGTTCTTTGCCATACTACGCACACGCACCTATGACTGCTTAATTTAAATAAAGTTAAACACATTCCCACTGCCATTTGCACGTTGGTTGGTTGCCTTGGGGTGGTGTGCGTTAGAAGGTGATTATGAATGCTTTAAAGAATTGCTGTAGCACTGCATGAGTATGCTTAACTTTATTTATAAGCTTTAAAACAAGTTAAAGCTAATTCAGCAAACTATTTTTATACCCATCATCACTGAAAGCGGGGTTTACTAATGTAGTCATTCCGTCCGTAACACCGCGAAGATTTGATCTGCTATCCCATAAAGTGTTATATGTCCATGATAGTCTCGACCTTCTGGGTTGATAGTACAGGAATGTGCTTCCGTCCGCACGTCCCTCCGTCTGTCGAAATCACGATAGCGGTCGAACTCGTAAAGCTAGTCGCTCGAAATTTTGCACAGATACTTCCTGTTTATGTAGGTCATTGGGGATTGAAATTGGGTCATATGGATTCAGAATTGGATATAGCCCAGATATATACCGATCCCCGGTTTTGACTTCTTGGGCCCCTAGAAGCCTAAATTTTCGTCCGATGTGACTGAACAAGTACTTGGAGCAAGTTACCCCTGCATCGTGGGTATTTCAAACTCCTGAATCCTTCTCTTCCTTGTGAACAAGACCAGTTCTGTCTTCCTAGGATTCACCCTAAGCATGTGTGTTTGAACCGTTGAGTGGAGCGGACGTTTTGTTGTTTCACTTCGAAAGAATTTTCCTGTAACTCGTAATAGGTCATTATTTTTGGAGGAAAAATTTAAGTCACTCGAGGATAGCTGCGATAGAAGTATCCCTTGGGCGGTTGATGCTCTGCGTCTGTTTCCAGTGGAGCGGCAGATCTAGAGCCCGGGAGTAGGCTTAGATTGGACTCCAAAGATCCAACAGCTGCGGTAGTGGTATAAGCCCGTAGCATGTTGTCTGCTACTAAAATCTTAAAAGGTCTTAGGCACATAAAGAGCGCATTTATTGTCCGATTTCGCCGAAATTTGGGACAATGTGTTGTACTAAGCCCTTCAACATTCTTCTTCAATTTGGATCAGATCGGTCCAGATTTGGATATAGCTACCACATAGACCGATCTCTCGATCTAAAGTCTTGGGTCCATAAAAGGCGCATTTATTGTCCGGTATCGCCGAAATTTGGGACAGTGAGTCTAACCTAACTCACATCTTTCTGTAATTTGGCATAGATCGGTTCAGATTTGGATATAGCTGCCAAATAGATCGATGTCTTGAATTAAAGTTTTGAGCCCATAAAAGTCACATTTATTGTCCGATTTCGCCGAAATTTGAGACAGTGAGTTGTGTTAGATATCGACATCTTCTCTTCAATTTTTCGCATCTTTGATTTGGATTTGGATATAGCTGCCACATATCCAAATATATGTCCCTGGCAAACCAACACAGACGATGGAATAATAAAAGACGCATCGCTCTCAGGTTTATTGAGAGGCCAATGAGCCTAAAACTCTCACTAATTGGGAGAGAGATTCCCTGAATTGGGCTCGGGAATTCACTGCACAGACTACCCCAACGACTACATGTCTAGATTCGGAAACTGCACCGCAGTCGGCCAAAAGGCTGCGCTCACTTGGAGGGCATGTCATTCCTAAAAGAACTAGGGCGAACAATAGTCTGATGGGTCCAAGAACGTTTGCTAATGTTGCTAGGGACAGTTTGATGGTGGCAGTTCTCGACAAGGAAAGAGAACAGGACTGCATATCTAGAAATAATTGAAGTGTAATAGCCAATGGACTGTCATCGATATACTCCGATGTCTTGTGAAATATCCTGGGTCTCCCCCAGTTTGTGATGATGCAGGCTGGTATCGGGGCCGATACAGACTAATTGCCTTCGGGGATCACCGCTCAATTTAAAGGCATTGCTGTGCGCTAAAAAAATGGTGACATCTGACCAGGTGCAGCACTGGATTTAGCCAAGAAGGAAGATATTCCGTCTCGACCAATGGCGCATGCTTGGATACCAAGGATTCCCTCAGATCCTGAATCCATACTTGGAAGACTGGAAATGTAATCCCAATCTTTCAACCACCGACTAGAAGATTGGTAGATTGGATGAAGCTGATGGTGACCGGAGACATGCAGTATGCATACTAAACTCCGGCTGTCTCGCAGACCTCAACTAGTCTGAAGGAGTTGTATCCTACGGATTCAACAAGTTGAAGGTCTATAGAAGCGGTTGGTTTGGGGAATCAGGAGACGACTCACCGGTTGTTGCTGAACACTAGCCTGAGGAATTATCGACCACATCGCTAAAGTCTGGCGGATTGCAGCAGAAATCTCCCAGCCACAATCAACCAAGAGGGGATGGCATCGAAACGGGACAAGTCCTGTGTGTGTGGGTCATCAAGTTGGACTGGGCTCAAGTTGTGTGCCAGCGAGGAAGGACAGAGCTCAAAAAGTGTTTTGACAGCAGCAGCTAGTATAGCATCTAAGGAGAAATCGTCCACACCGCAAGTGCCCAGTGTCCTAAGGAAGAGTGGTTCCACAACTTTCTCACCTGCTCCTGGATGCGTACTGAAGCTCATCATGACAAAGTCTAACGAATCTTCTGAGGATGGACTCCTGGTGGAGTCAGAAGACGAGGCTAACACAACAGTGGTAGAAGTTCTGAATCAGGACTATGGTCCGGTTTTTACAGATAAATATCCATCATTGGGAGGCCGCTTGGCGGCACTAAAGGTCCTCCTGAATGCAAGGGGAATTTGACGTAGTTTTTATCCAGAAACCATGGGTGTGTGGAGGAATGGTTCGTGGACTAAGAATTCCGGGATTTAAACTACTCAAGGGTACGGGGAATGGGAGACACAAAGCATGTATTCTTGCAAAGAGTAGTCTAAATGTTTTTCTTCTTACGTCGCCAAAACACTGAAGATTCAGTAGAACTCCAACCTTGAACTAAACAAGTCTCATTACTGGCTGGTTTCTCTATATATGGCACACGATGCAGAGATGCCGACTTCAAACCTTAAGTTGATGGTTGAAGCCGCTTCTGCAGGGATGAAGAGCCCCATTGTAGGAAGTGATGATAGTGCACATCACCACATATGGGGAAGTTCGGATGTCAACGAAAGGGGTGAGCTGCTTATCGAATATAGTATAAGTTGCAATCTGTGGATTTGTAATAAAGGGGATAAACCGACCCTTATTACCAGAAACAGACAGGAGGTACTAGATTACCTAGGTATCGCAAAATGTAAGTGGAAAAATATGCGACTGGGAAGTGTTGGATGACCACAGCTTCTCTGATCATCGTTATATTAGTTTCAGCCTTGGAGAAAATACTGCAGCAATGGTCCCTCGGTTAAATAGAAGAAAGTCGCGTCTATCACTTCCAGGCCGGAAAAAGAGAACGTGTAGCCAAAAACAAAAACTGCCCCCCACTATCGCTGATCTCTCAACGAGATGGCTGAACAGTTCAAAATTCATCTGTTCGGGATGCCGGGTCTTAGAGATATCCCAGGGAATTGGAAAGCGAACGACCCTGTGAGACTGGGAACTACCCTACCAGGGATACTGGAATCTGTAGGTATGCCTCTAGCGACATGTAAGCTAAGTTTTCAGTATCAGGCCCTGAAGCTGGTCACAAAGAAGGGGCTGTGACCATTCCAAAACCATGTGGCCTACTTAAGACTTGAAGAGGTCTATCGCTTTGGTGTCACTGGCAAAAACAGACTCAATCTCAGTCATTGTGTACGTCATGACGGGTCACTGCCTAATCGAAAGAAAAAGGTGTAATTGTGGCAGACTGAAGATTGCCAGTAAAGATTTTTGCAGAAGCTGTGAGGATATCTGAAGAAGAGACTATAGTACACCCTCTGTGTGTGTGTCCCGCACTGTCAGTCAGAAGGAATTCCACTTTAGGTTCTCATTTCTTTGAGAAACTGTCCGATTTAGCGAATGTGAACATTCGCAAGTTATTAGGCTTTTTAAAGCGATCTGAATGGTTGAACGGTAGGAACTAGAAGTCATCTTCCTTTTTCCTATTCCTGTGGTATCACAATGGACGAAAACGTCTAAGTGAGCCTGATGGCAGACTGCCACTTAAACCTAGCCTAACCTAACCTTGGGGGGATCCAGATCGTGAGAAAACGAGGCTATTACTGAAAGGAAGCAAGAAGGAGGTCAGTATAACTATAGGTATCATAACGAGACACATAGGACTACGAGCTCAATTATGCACAATCGGTGCGGCAAGTGATAGCATATGTAAGGCATGCAGGGAAAATGATGAGACGTTGGAGCATTTCCTTTGTCATTGCCCGGCTTACGCGTCCAACAGATACCGGTTCTTAGATGGAGACACAATATCAGACATGAAGCATCTTAGGGGAGTGGCGTTGAAAACAAGTAAAGATTTTGTAAGTAGCACGGAATTCCTAACTTAAAATTTTCTTTGTAGAGGTTACTTTATAGTTTTTGTAGGCCACCGTAGCGCCTATCACGCTCAACGCCTGGATTCGAATCCTGGCGAGACCATAAAAAAAATAATTTCTGCGGTGGTTTTCCCCTCCTAATGCTGGCAACATTTGTGAGGTACTATGAGGACTATGTAAAACTTCTCTCCAAAGAGGTGTCGCACTGCGGCACGCCGTTCGGACTCGGCTATAAAAAGGAGGCCCCTTAACATTGAGCTTAAACTTGAATCGGACGAATGCACTCATTGATATGTGAGAAGTTTACCCCTGTTCCTTAGTGGAATGTTTATGGGCAAAATTTGCATTTGCATTTACAACAAGCCGATTACTGGCTTAGCTGTATGTCCATAGTGGCATGGAGTGGATTTATATTTGCACCCTCATTTCAACCTAATCTAACCTTGTTGAGGAATTAAAAAATTATATACCGTTTCGGGCTCTAAAAACGAAAAAAAACTAATTTTCTATCTAAAATTTTCAATAAGTTTCATGGAAATATTGTTGGATATAGCCTAGCGCTATGCCTTTTTATACCCTACACCATTACTGTGGCACAGGGTATTATAACTTAGTCAATTCTTTTGTAACACCCAAAAGGAAGAGAGATAGGCCCATTGACAAGTATACCGATCGACTCAGAATCACTTTCCGATTCAATTTAGCTATGTCCGTCTGTCTGTCGATCTGCCTGTCTGTCGGTCTGCCTGTCTGTCTGTCTGTCTGCCTGTCTGTCCGTCTGTCGATGTTAATTTGCGTACAAACTACAGTTCGCAATTTTCATCCGATCGTCTTCAAATTTGGTATGGGCACGTTTTTTGGCCTAGAGACGAAGCCAATTGAAATTGGAAAAAATCGGATCAGATTTGGATATAGCTCCTGTATATATTTTCGTCCGATTTGCAATAATACTGCAATAAAATGGTCATTTATAAACCGATAGTCTCGAAATTCGGCGGGAAAGATTTTCTAATGACACTCGACATTACTGGTGGATTTCATGGAAATCGGTTCAGATTTGGATATAGCTCCCATATATATGTTCGTCCAATTTGCAGAAATAAAGCAACAAAATGGTCATTTGTTAGCCGATTCTCTTGAAATTCGGCAGGAAGGATTTTCTAATGACTCTCGACATTGCTGGTGAATTTCACGGAAATCGGTTCAGATTTAGATATAGCTCTCATACATATATATTGCCCGATTTTCACTCCTAGAGCCACTGCAAGCGCATTTATTGACCAATTTTCCTACAATTTTGTACAACGCTTTCCCCGATGACATCCACAATGTCTTAAAGGTTTGCTTGAAATCGGTTCAGATTTAGATATAGCTCCCATATATATGTTCGCCCGATTTGCAGTAAAATATCAATAAAATGATCATTTGTTAACCGACTTTCTTGAAATTTGTTAGGAAAGATTTTCTCTTGACTCTCAGCATTACTGGTGAATTTCATGGAAATCGGTTTAGATTTAGATATAGCTGTCATATATGTATATCGTCCGATTTTTACTTCTAGAGCCATTGCAATCGCATTTTTTGACCAACATTGCAAAAATTTTGCACAACTTTTTTCTCGACGAGTACCACATTATATGAGAAGTTTGCTCGAAATCGGTTAAGAATTAGATGTAGCTCCCATATATGTTCGTCAGATTTTGTCATTTGTCATTGCAGTTTGAACATATTTGTTCTAAATTTGATACGGGTTGTTTAATAACCCATCTGAAAACATCCGCCGAGGTCCATTAAAATTGGTTCCGAATTGGATATAGCTCCCACATTGTACCTATATGGTAGGTGTTTGATATTATACAGTCGGCACCGCCCGACTTTTGCCCTTCCTTACTGGTTTTATGTAGTTTTCTAAGTACACATCTTCAACTACCCCTCTTGTCATCACCCACAAAAGGTTAATTGCCATTTGACTTAACTCTTTGAACTTTTGTTAGCTCAAGGTGTTTTAAACAATTCACATTTAGTTTTAAACCTTCACCATACTTCTGCTGCTGTTATTCGAAAATCTTACGACAAGCCATGTGTGCTTTTAAAAATTGTAGAACCAAATGCTACAATCCAAAATGAAATTTACCATAAACGAGTTATGGAAATGTTTCCGGCTACCTTTGCACTTTTCACTAGGAAGGATATGCAATAGAATAAAAAAAATAAACTTGCAACTTATAAAGCCCCCAAAACAGCAAAGGTACCGAAGCAGATGGGTTTTACTTTATGTGACAGCAGATCTCAAAGGAAAAAAGAAGCAACATACATTAAATTGAAATATGTATGCTTCAAAGCAGGAAAATGCAACACATTGCAGTTGAGCAGTTGAGTTAACATAGAAACTTGAAGGATAAAGGGAAAAATTGACAAAGACATTAGTAAAAATAATTTTTTATACCCTCCACCATAGGATGGGGGTATACTGATTTCGTGATTCTGCAACACCTCGAATCATGCGTCTGAGACCTAATAAAGTATATATATATTCTTGATCGTCGTTTAATTTTAGGTCGATCTAGCCATGTCCGTCCGTCTGTCCGTCAGTCTGTCTATCGAAAGCACGCTTACTTTCGAAGGAGTAAAGCTAGCCGCTTGAAATTTGGCACAAATACTTTTTATTAGTGTAGGTTGGTAGGGATTGTATATGGGCCATATCGGTCCATGTTTTGATATAGCTGCCATATAAACCGATCTTGGGTCTTGACTTCTTGAGCCTCTAGAGGGCGCAATTCTCGTCCGATTTGACTTAAATTTTGCTCGTGGTGTTTTGGTATCACTTCCAATAACTGTGTTAATTATGGTTCAAGTCGGTCCATGTTTTGTTATAGCTATCATTGGAACCGATCATGGGTCTTGACTTCTTGAGCCTCTAGAGGGCGCAGTTCTCGTCCGATTTGACTTAAATTTAGCACGTAGTGCTTTGGTATCACTTCCAATAACTGTGTTAAGAATGATTCAAATCGGTTCATAATCTAGTATAGCTGCTATATAAACCGATCTTGGGTCTTGACTTCTTAAGCCGCTAGAGGGCGTAATTCTCGTCCGATTTGAATGAAATTTTGTACGTAGAGTTTTGGTAGCACATCCAACAACTACGCCTAGTAGGGTTTAAATCGGTCCATGCTTTGATATAGCTGCCATATTAACCGATGTTGGGTCTTGACTTCTTAAGCCTCTAGAGGGCGCAGTTCTCTTCCGATTTGACTTAAATTTTGTACGTAGTGTTTTGGTATCACTTCCAACAACTACGTCTAGTATGGTTTAAATCGGTCCATGTTTTAATATAGCTGCCATATAAACCGATCTCGGGTCTTGACTTCCTGAGCCTCTAGAGGGCGTAATTCTCGTCCGATTTGACTGAAATTTTGTACGTAGTGTTTTGGTATAACTTCCAATAACTGCGTTAAATATGATTCAAATCGGTTCATAATCTGGTATAGCTGCCATATAAACCGATCTTGGGTCTTAACTTCTTTAGCCTCTAGAGGGCGCAATTGTCGTCCGATTTGACTTAAGTTTTGCACGTGGTGTTCTCGTATTACTTCCAACAACTACGTCTAGTATGGTTTAAATCGGTCCTTGTTTTGATATAGTTGCCATATAAACCGATCTTAGGTCTTGACTTCCTGAGCGTCTAGAGGGCGTAATTCTCGTCCGATTTAACTGAAATTTTGTACGTAGTCCTTTTGGTATCACTTTCAATAACTGTGTTAAATATGATTCAAGTCGGTTCATAATCTGGTATAGCTGCCATATAAACCGATCTTGGGTCTTGACTTCTTGAGCCTCTAGAGGGCGTAATTCTCGTCCGATTTGACTAAAATTTTGTACGTAGTGTTTTGGTATCACTTCCAATAACTGCCCTATGTATGGCTCAAGTCGGTCCATGTTTTGATACAGCTGCCCTATAAACCGATCTTGGATCTTGACTTCTTGAGCCTCTAGAGGGCGCAATTCTCGTCCGATTTGACTGAAATTTTTTACGGAGTCTTTTGGTATCAATTCTATTAACTGCCCTGTGTATGGTTCAAGTCGGTCCATGTTTTGATATAGCTGGCATATAAACCGATCTTGGATCTTGACTTCTTGAGCCTCTAGGGGGCGCAATTCTCATCCGATTTGGCAGAAATTTTGTACACCGGCTTCTCTCATGACCTTCAACATACGTGTCTAATATGGTCTGAATCGATCAATAGCTTGATACAGCTCCCATATAAACCTATCAGCCGATTTTGCTTCTTGAGCTCCTACAAGGCGCAATTCATATCCGAATGAACTGAAGTATTACACAATGACTTCTACAATGTTCAGCAATCATTTGTGGTCCGAATCGGACTATAACTTGATAAAGCTCCAATAGCACAACAGTTCTTATTCAATATACTTTGTTTGCCTAAGAAGAGATACTGCGCATAGAACTCGACAAATGCGATCCATGGTGGAGGGTACATAAGATTCGGCCCGGTCGAACTTAGCACGCTCTTACTTGTTTTCTTCTTGCGTAGTCTCAAGAAAAAAAGTTGTGGTTTTTTAAAGATGTAGGTATCTTGTTTTACTGGGGTGGGGCAATTTGTAAGGACCAAACATCAATTTTCCAGGCGGTCAACGAAAACGTAACCTAGACAATTAAGCCCTCTCTATGTATTTTCTTCGGCATCGCAATATCATACTGAAATGTATACTTAGGTCAAACTACAATCCCCTTCTTTTCTTTCATTTGCCATTGTAAAGCTTCTCTTTCTCCCCTTAATTATGACATATACAGCATTTTGTGATGAATTTCTTGTAAATAAAGTTTCTCTCACGCACATTGTTTATGCCTATGCCAGTAATTTAACTTTCTTTTCTAGCTTTTTGACTCATTTATTTTCATTAAAAGAATTTCCTGTGCGTGATTTGAAATAATTTTTGCAAACGTCATCTTTGTGTAGACAAACATTAAATTTTTTGTTAAGCTCATTTCGTCTACATGTCAATGGTAATGACCGTTTTATGTGTCTGTCCGCAACACCTCAAGGTCTGCAGCGAAAGTTCGTTAGGCCTATGTAGCAAGTCTTAAAGGTGACTTACGTGTGACAAATGATGAACAGTTGCAAATTTTTTGATTAAAGAGGAGCGAAAAAATTTTATTTAATTTTAATGCAAATCATTGCAAGACTTGTGTCCACAAGTATTTTTCTCAACATAAAAAGGACTAAGAATAAAGAATAATGTAAAGAAATTGGAATCAAATTTCTGTAAAAATAGGTACTAGGAAAAATTTGGTATATATTAGGTAAATTCTCCTAGAACAAGAAAAACTGCTTAGGTTATATCCTTTCTACCACAAACAAGTAAAAAGGCCTAACACAATGCACTGTCCCAAGTTTCAGCGACATCGGACAATAAATGCGCTTTTTATGGCCCTAAAACCGAGAGATCGGTCTATATGGCAGCTATATCCAAATATAGACCGATCTGTGCCATATTGCAGAAGTATGTCAAGGGACTTAACATAACTCACTGTCCCAAATTTCGGCGACATCGGACAATAAAAGCGCCTTTTATGGGCCCAAAACCTTAAATCGAGGGATTGGTCTATATGGCGGCTATATCCAAATCTAATCCGATCTGTGCCAAATTAAAGAAGAATTTTGAAAGGCCTAACACAACTCATTGTCCCAAATCTCAGCAAAATCGGATAATAAATGTAGCTTTTATGGGCCTAAGACCCTAAATTGGAGGATCGGTCTATATGGCAGCTATAACCAAATCTGAACCGATCCGGGCCAAATTGCAGAAGAATGTTGAAGGGCTTAACACAACTCACTGTCCCAAATTTCAGAAAAATCGGCTAATAAATGGGGCTTTATGGGCCTAGACATAAAATCGGAGGATCGGTCTATATGGCAGCTATATCCAAATCTGGACCGATCTGCGCCAAATTGACGAAGGATGACGAAGGGCCTAACACAACTCACTGTCCCGAATATCAGCAAATTCGGGTGATAAATGTGGCTTTTATTGGCCTCAGACCCTAAATCGGGGAATGGCCTATATGGATAACAAAGGATAATAGAATATTGAATATTGGAGACCATACTAGAAGTCATTGTGTAAAATTTCAGCCAAATCTAGTAAGGGGGGCACTTAAGGGGCTGAAAAAGTAAAATAGGGAGATCGGTTTATATGGGAGCTGTATTAGGCTATAAACCGATTCATACCATATTCGACACGTATGTTAAAGGTCATGGGAGAAGCCGTTGTACAAAATTTCAGCTAAATCGGATAATTTTTGCGCTTTTTAGAGTCTCAAGAAGTCAAGACCCCAGATCGGTTTATAAGGGAGCAATATCAGTTTATGAACCGATTTGAATTTTTCTTGACACAGTTGTAGAATGTCATAACAAAACACCTCATGCAAAATTTTAGCTAAATCGGATAATAATTGCTCCCTGTAGAGGCTCAAGAAGTCAAGACTCCAGATCGCTTTATATGGCAGCTATATCAGGTTATGAACCGATTTGAACTTTTCTTGACACAGTTGTTGAATGTCATAACAAAACACCTCATGCTAAATTTTAGCCAAATCGAATAATAATTGCGCCCTCTAGTGGCTCAAGAAGTCAAGACCCAAGATCGGTTTATATGGCAGCTAAATCAGGTTATGGACCGATTAGAACTATTCTTAACACAGTTTTTGCAAGTCAAAACAAAACACGTTGTGCAAAACTTCAGCCAAATCGGATAGGAATTGCGCTCTCTAGACGCTCAGGAAGTCAAGACCCCAGATAGGTTTATATGTATTGATCTAAGACCCCATAAAGTCTTTAAATTCTTGATCGTCCCTACGTTCGGAGTCGATCAAGCCATGCCCGTCCGTCTGTCACGGACGTTAGCGGTCGAACGCGTACAGCTGGCCACTTGAAATTTTGCACAGATACTTAATATCGATGTAGGTATTTGGGGATTGCAAATAGGCCATATCGGTTCAGATTTAGATATAGCACCCATATAAACCGATCTCCCGATTTGACTTCTTAAGCCCTTATAAGCCTTAATTTTTGTCCGATTTGGCTGATTTTTTGCATGCAGATTTCTGTTATGACCTCCAACAACTACACTTAGTATGGTCCAAATCGGTCTATAACCTGATATAGCTCTCATATAAACCGATCTCCAGATTTGACTTCTTGAGCCCTTACAAGTCGCAATTTTTGTCCGATTTGGCTGATATTTTGCACATAGTGTTCTGTTATGACTTCTAACAACTCTGCCAAGTGCGGTGCAAATCGGTCAATAACCTGATATAGCTCCCATATAAACCGATTTCCCGATTTGACTTCTTGAGCCCTTACAAGTCGCAATTTTTGTCCGATTTGGCTGATATTTTGCACATTGTGTTCTGTTATGACTTCTAACAACTCTGCAAAGTGCTGTTCAAATCGGTCAATAACCTAATATAGCTTCCATATAAACCGATCTCCCGATTTGACTTCTTGAACCCTACAAGCCGCATTTTTTGTCCGATTTGGCTGATATTTTGCACATAGTGTTCTGATATGACTTCTAACAACTCTGCCAAGTGCGGTCCAAATCGGTCAATAACCTGATATAGCTCCCAATAAACCGATCTCCCATTTTAACTTTTTGAGCCCTTACAACCCGCAATAATTGTCCGATTTGGCCGAAATTTTGCATGCTGTGTTCTGTTAAGACTTTCAAACACTGTGACAAGTGAAGTCCGTATCGGTCTATAACCTGATATAGCTCCCATATAAACCGATCTCCCATTTTGACTTTTTGAGCTCTTGAAAGCCGCAATTTTTGTCCGCTTTGGCTGACATTTTGGATGTAGTGTTCTGTTTTGACTTTCAACAACTGTTTCAAGTACGGTTTCAATCGGTCTATAACCTGATATAGCTGCTCCCATATAAACCGATCATCGATTTGACTTCTTGAGCCCTTACAAGCCTTAATTTTTGTCCGATTCGGCTGATATTACGGCTATCGATCTATAACTTGATAAAGCTCCCATATAAACCGATCTCCCGATTTGATTTCTTGAGCCTTTAAGTTAGATTAGTTTGAAAAGCGGCTGCAGATATTAATCTGCCCCATGCCACTATTGACATGCACCTAAGCCAGTAATCGGCTTGTTGTGCACTCTAAAAACTAAAAAGTAACCTTGAAAAAGAAAATCTTAGTTAGGAATTCCGTGCTACTTACAAAATCCTTAATTGTTTTCCATACCATTCCCTAAGTTGGTTCATGTCTGATATCGTGTCCCCTCCTAAGTACCGGTGACTGTTGGCCGCGAAGCCCTGTCAATGACATAGGAAATGCTCTAACGTCGCATCATCTTCCCCACATGCCTTACATATGCTATCACTTGCCGCAACGATTTTACACAAGTAGGCTCGTAGTCCTATGTGTCCCGTTATGATACCAATAGCTTTACTGACCTCTTTCTTGCTTCCTTTAAGTAATAGCCTCGTCTTCTCACGATCTGGATTCCCCCATAGGATTTTCGCTTTCCACAATGTTGCATGCGCATTCGTCGCCCACTCCCTTAACATGGACTGCGTCGATCCGAAAGGCTTCGGGTTACCCAATTCTTAAGTAAACGAATTAAATTGAACCCACTAGAGATATTGTTCAATATATAAATTTTCCCTTCCTATTGTAAAGGGTGATTTTTTTGAGGTTAGGATTTTCATGCATTAGTATTTGACAGATCACGTGGGATTTCAGACATGGTGTCAAAGAGAAAGATGCTCAGTATGCTTTGACATTTCATCATGAATAGACTTACTAACGAGCAACGCTTGCAAATCATTGAATTTTATTACCAAAATCAGTGTTCGGTTCGAAATGTGTTCATTCACCGTTCAGCGATGAGGCTCATTTCTGGTTGAATGGCTACGTAAATAAGCAAAATTGCCGCATTTGGAGTGAAGAGCAACCAGAAGCCGTTCAAGAACTGCCCATGCATCCCGAAAAATGCACTGTTTGGTGTGGTTTGTACGCTGGTGGAAGCATTGGACCGTATTTTTTCAAAGATGCTGTTGGACGCAACGTTACGGTGAATGAACACATTTCGAACCGAACACTGATTTTGGTAATAAAATTCAATGATTTGCAAGCGTTGCTCGTTAGTAAGTCTATTCATGATGAAATGTCAAAGCATACTGAGCATCTTTCTCTTTGACACGATGTCTGAAATCCCACGTGATCTGTCAAATACTAATGCATGAAAATCCTAACCTCAAAAAAATCACCCTTTATAAGGGCAAGCACATGATGATGGGATTAAAATAATTCCAATTCAACAAAAATTTCATTTCGATCAATGTATTCTTAGCCCTCACACACAAATAATCACCACACCCTTGCCCCATAGCCCCTCTTCCACCAAGTGTTGTGGCAGCCACAATTAATTACCCTTATGGTTTGGTTCATTTTCTAGCCACATAGCAGCACCAGTAGCAGCTTGTAATGATAAATGTTTGCAACATGTCCATATCATTGGCATTCATACGGAAAAAAAGGGCAGAATACAAAAAAAAAAAAAAAAACGCTACACTTTTCAACTCAACACCATACTCATGCAAGTGCTTGTTAAGGTTGAAGTAGTTTTTCAATGTTTTTATACCCTCCACCATGGGATGGGGGTACACTAACTTCGCCATAACGTTTGTAACACATCATCGATATATTGGTCCAAGACCCCATAATGTATAAATATTCGTGGTCACCATGACATTTTAAGTCCGTCCGTCTATCTGTCTGTCCGTGGAAAGCACGCTAACGTCTGAAGGAATAAAGCAAGGCGCTTGAAATTTTACACAAAAACTTCTTCTCAGTGTAGGTCGATTGGGTTTGTAAATGGGTTATATCGGTACATGTTTTGATTTCTGTAGCTGTCATATAAACCGATTTCGTATCTTGACTTTTTGAGACTTTAGACGGCGCAATTCTGCCATCAGACTCACTTAGACCTTTTCGTCCATTGTGATATCACAAGAACAGAAGAAGGAAGGTGCCTTCTACTGCCTCCGTTGAACCATCCAGATCGCATTAAAAAGCTCTAAAACTAGAGAATGTTGACATCTGCTAAATCTGATAGGTTCTCAAAGAAATGAGAACCTAAAGTGAAACTTCTTCTGAATTCTAGTACGGGACACACACAGAAGGTTTCCAAGAGTCCCTTCTTCTTCGATGTCCTCACAGCTTCTTCAGAAGTCGTTGCTGGCAACCTTAAATCTGTCAGCATGTTTTCCGATTAGAGAATGACATGAAATGAAGGACACAATAACTGAGACGTCTGTTTTAGCCAGTGACAGCAAAGCGGTAGACCTCTTCAAGTTTAGATTAGGCCATAGAAGGTGTTCTATAGTCTCTTCTTCCCCTAAAGATTTCGTCACAGCTTCTTCAAAAGTCATTGCAGTGAAAAGTCAGCCAGTGGCAGCAAAGTGGTAGACCTTTTCAAGTTTAGATTAGGCCACAGAATGTGTTCTATAGTCTCTTCTTCCCCTAAAGATTTCGTCACAGCTTCTTCAAAAGTCATTGCAGGCTACCTTCAGTTTGTCAGCATGTCTTCCGATTAGAGAATGACATGAAATGACGGACACAATGACTGAGACGTCTATTCTAGCCATTGACAGCAAAGCGGTAGACCTCTTCAAGTTTAGATTTGGCCCTATAGTTTTGAAATGCTCACTGCACCCTCTTTGTGGCCATCTACAATTTGTTGTCCTTCGGGCCTGGTCCTGTAAACTTAGCTTACATGTCGCCAGAAGCATACCCACAGATTCCAGTATCCCTGGAATGTGTGGGTATGTTCCCAGTCCCGCAAGCTCGTCTGCTTTAGGATTCCCTAGGATATCTCTGTGGCCCGGCACCCAGAACAGAAGAATTTTGAACTGTTCAGCCTTCTCATTGAGAGATCTGCGACAGTTGAGGGCGGTTTTTTAGTTCAGAAATACGTTCTCCAGGGCTTTAATGGCTGCATGGCTGTCTGAGAAGATATTTATGCCAATCGTCGTTATGTTATGATATCTTAGCCATTCCACCACTTCATTAAATGCAAGGATATCCGCTTGATACACACTGCTGTGGTCGGGTAACATTTCGATATGACCAGTTCTAGATTTTTAGAGTATACCCCAAAGCCCATCTGGAACCATCCGTATAGAAGTGTATGTAACTTCTGTTACCAGGGATATCGTAGTTCCAATTGTTTCTGTCAGGAATAGTGGTACAGTAATTTTTATCAGTAAGTGGCTCTGGTAGGGTGTAATCCACACTGCCTGGAACATCGGATATTGCATCAAGGATAACTCAGTGTCCGTAGCGGCCACAAGACCAATGAGAAAGCTCCCTTAACCTCACAACAGTGGTAGCTGCAATTTCTTTAGCCACAATGTCCAGAGGCAAAGATGTAGCATTAAATTTAGAGCATCAGATAATGTCGTCCTTAGTGCGGCTGTGATGCACAAACAAGCCATCCTTTGGATCCGGGTAAGTATTGAGCAAAACAATTCCTAATTTTGCCCATGAACATTCCATTAAGGAACATGGGCAAACTTCTCACACATCAATGAGTGCAGTCCGATTCAAGTTTAAGCTCAGTGATAAGGGGCCTCCTTTTTATAGCCGAGTCCGAACGGCGTGCCGCAGTACGCCACCTCTTTGAAGAGAAGTTTTACCTGGCATAGTACCTCACAAATGTTACCAGCATTGAAAACCACCGCTGAAAATTTTTACTGATGGTCTCGCCAGGTTTCAAACCCAGGCGTTCAGCGTCAGAGGCGGACGTGCTAACCTCTGCGCTACAGTGGCCTCCGAGCAGTAGGTGGATTTTTGAAGCGCCGTCCACCAGACCACAACACCATATAGCATTATAGGTCTGACAACTGCAGTATGCACCCAATGCATGGCACGCGGTCTAAATCCCCAACTTTTGCCAATTGCTCTCTTGCAGGTGTATAGGGCAAGAGTGACCTTTCTTACCCTTTCTTGCCCTTTTCCAAAATGTTGGATTTGAAGTTCAATTTCCTGTCCAGCGAAACACCCAGGAATTCTGCGCTTTCCGTAAATGGAACATTCTCTCCACCCAAGGAGACAGGTGCCACTATAGGTAATTTGTATCTCCTGCTGAAAAGAACTACTTCTGTCTTGCATGCATTTATACCCAGACCACTTTCTCCTGATCCCCTGAGTGACTTAACCTGGCAAGCCGTCATCCCTTTGGGGTCAGACAATTTCCTCACAATTCTTACCATCGACCGACCACCCGACTTCATAACCTCTGAGCGCCGAACGTTTATCAATCATAAGAAGGCCGATTGGGCTGGCTTCAGTGAGTATACCAATCGCCGCTTATGTGAACTGCCACCCCCCTCTGAGGTGCCAGTGGCCGAGAGGAAATTCCGAGACATCATTAACGCAGCAGCCTCTCGCTTTATACCAGCCGGTCGAATATCCCAAGTGCGACCCAATTTCCTGGCGCAAGAAGTGGTACTCGCAGATGAGCGTAATGGGATTCGTGGTATGGACCCCGCTAACCCCAGAATCAGCGAGCTGAATCTGTAAATAAACAGGGTAGTCAACGAACATAAGCGGAATTTGTGGCTGGAACACTTGGAGCAATGTAACTTAGGCATCGGTGTAGGCAAACTGTGGTCTACTGTTAAGTCACTCTCAAACCGCGGTAGACCGGATGACAGGACCTCAGTCACTTTTGTCGAAATAACCGTGACTGATCCGAAGAGATGCGCCAGGTTGTTCAACCGTCAATTTATTGTGCATCCCGAGAGAGACAGGGCAAGGAGAAGAGCCATTCGCCGTATCCGTGGTCTCCGAGAAGATGAACAGCCATTAAAATTTACCGTGGGCGAAGTTACGAATGCCATCCGTGGCGCCAAATCATCTAAGGCGTTGGGCCCCGACGGAATCTCTACATTGATGTTGAAGAGAATCTGGATTCAACTTGGAGTTGAGTACCTTACTACTGTCCTCAACCTGCCTTTGACCACAGAGTGATCCCGCTACTGAAGCCTGGAAAAGACCCGAGTTTGGGGGAGTCATACAGACCGATCTCCCTTCTCTCACCAGTGGCAAAGACGCTTGAGGCATTACACCTCCCGAGTCATTCGCCGAGCATCAACATGGATCTCGAAGACTGCACAGCACAACAACAGCTTTGCATGCCATCACCGCACATATTTGTCGCGGCTTCAATCAGCCCAGGCCATGTGATAGGACGGTCCTGGTGGCACTGAACCTATCGAAGGCATTCGACACGGTCAGCCATGCCAAATTATTTGAGGATATCGCCAACACGTCCCTCCAGCCAGGCCTGAAACGATGGGTGGCGAATTATCTGTGTGGTCGCCGCTCATTTTTGGAATTTAGGGATAAGAAGTCAAACCACCGTAGAGTGAAACAAGGAGTTCCCCAAGCTGGGGTGATATCTCCGTCACTGGATAACCTCTACCTATCCTCCATTCCACCCTCACCAGACGGCATAGAGATTGTATCATATGCGGACGATTGTACGATCATGGCATCCGGCCCCCCACCCATTGTTGACATCTGCGATAGGTAAAACATCTACCTCTACGAACTTGCCTCATATTTCGCTGCAAGAAATCTGAAGATATCCGCCACCTAATCTTCAGCCACATTGTTCACTACAAATACGCGTGAGGTGAATACTGAGCTGATGGTCGATGGAGAAATGGTCACATTTGACACATTTGACAGCTCATACACATTATCTCTACATGCCACAGCTATTTGTGATAAAGTCAAAAGTAGAAACAAGGACCTCAAATGTAGAAACAAGGTCCTTGCCTGCAGCACTTGGGGTGCAGACAAAGAAACCTCGTACAAAGCAATTGGTCGGTCTGTGGTAAGTTATGCAGCGCCGGTCTGGTCTCATCAACTTTGTGACACACAGTGGAATAATATTCAGATCTGTCAGAATTCCGCTTTCCGAACTGCAACGAGCTGTCTTCTCAGCTCTCATGTGGACCAACCCCCATCAGGAGACAAAGATCCTAAAGGTGCGAAGACATAACAGACATGATGTCTAAGGAATAACTTTTGGGCTGTTATCGCAGAGAGCCCAGAACTAGAACCAACCCCAGAAGCCTTAAGGTGGATCTACATGATCTAGTGGATCTAGCGTGAGGTTCAGCGCTGCAAGAGAGAACCTCTAGATCAAGCGGCATATCAAGCAGTTCTAGACAACATTCATGCAGACACGGTAGCAGATGCGGTAAATGGCTACTGGGTGAATGTAGTCCTTGCAGAACGACCGCCTCCCATTGCACCTAAAGAAATCGACCTCCCCCGGCAAACCAGAGTAGTTCCGGCTCAATTACGTTCCGGCAGATGCTGCCGCCTCAACTCCTACACAGCAAGAATTGAAGCCGACGTGCAAGATGTAGACCCGGTTGTAACCAGGGTTCGCACGATACACGTCACCTGTTTAACTTCCTGGCCGAACCCACTCGACTCAGAACCAGATCCCTTTGGACGCACCCCATTTTAGTGGCAGAGTTCCTGGGTCTTGACACTCAACAGAATCAAACAGACGAAAGATAGAACACAATAGACTGCTACAACAAGAACGTGGTGGAGGGTATACAAGATTCGGCCCAGCCGAACTAAGCACTCTTTTACTTTTTTTTATTTCTTGTTTTTGCTTTAAGCTAATGAATGAACACACAAAAGCGAATTGTTGGGGTTTACCCTAAAGGATGCTTTACTCACTCTCTCTCTCTCTCTCTCTCCACCTCCCACACTTATTGGGCAGCTGTGGTCATTCGCAAGATGCCATTAAAGGCATTTAAACAAATTGTTGCCACCATACCACTAACAACATTGGGGAATGTAGTGAAAACTTTACTACGAGCGTTAAGGGAAAAGTCCCTCTGTTTGTGTTTATTTTGCGCCTGGATAAATATTTGCAAAATCCTTCGTCCATTCTAGGCTGACGAATGAAATTCTCTGGGGTTTTATTGTGTCGTGGACTTAAAATAAATCAATTGTGTTTTTAGGCTTTCTTAAGGAAATGACAACAGATTTTCCATGACTTTGAAATATGGTTTACCCCCACTCTGGCTAGAAGTTAATCTATTGACATTGGATGCTAGAAAAAAACAACCAACGATAAACAGTAAATATGTTTAGGTTTGACCTACGATAGTAAAACCTTAACGATTCGGTTGACTAATGAAATTTTTATAAGGCAAGTAAATGGCAGCAAAGATGGGCTACCACCGGTGGGGTATATAAACCAGTGAGACTGGGTAAGATATAAGGCTTTCAAGAGCATATGACCTTCAATATGGTCCGACTTCAAACATGGGCTTATAACTTCAAATTGGCAGATCGGTCAATATGGCAGCTATATTCAAAAGTGGTCTAATTCGACCCCTTCATTAGATTAACCATTGTATGGAAAAACTGCTTTAATCATATAGCTGGACAGGGCCCGCTCCGCTGCGCCTTCTTAACTCTCTAATATCTATTTAAGGTGGGGACACTTCGCCCTGAATGTGGATATCGTGCTACTGTAGCCTATGACGCTGAAGGCCTGCGTTAGAATCCTGGTGCAACTTCGGACAAAATTTAAACCGGTGGTTATCCCCTCTTAATGGTAAAAAAAAATTCTCCCAAAGAGGTGTCGCACTGCGGCACATCGTCCGGACTCGGCTATAAAAAAGGCCCGTTATCGTTGGTAAACTCAACTCGAATCGAAAAGCACTAATTGATGTATGAAAAGTTAGCCCCTGCTCGGTTCCTGGGCTAATTTTTACTCTACTCCCAAATGCCTTTCTTTTGAGCCCCATATTACTGTATTGGTAAATATTTCGGCTTTAGAGGGCATCTCGGGGGTGGTCACTTGGCCATTACAGTAAATATTAGCGCTCTACTTTCAGAAACATTTCGTATGAGTCCCATAATGACAAGATCGGTAAATAAGTTGCGTTCGAAGGTGGGGTGGACCCCAGGTCCTTTGTACTGAAAATGAATATAAATTTCCACCCCAAATAGCTTTTATATAACAGGGAGGTATTTTGGGGTGGGGCGGCTTCCCAAACACATGGCTCTATATTGTCGTGATTGGTCTATATATCCATTTAACGAGTTTTGTTTTTTTTTATGACTGTTAGGTTAGGTTAGGTTAGGTTGAAAAGAGGGTGCAGATATTAATCCGCCCCATGGCACTATATGGACATACACCTAAGCCGGTAATCGGATTGTTGTGCGCTATAAACATTATAAAGTAAACTCTAAAAAGAAAATTTTAAGTTCCGTGCTACTTACAAAATCCGTACATGTTTTCAATACCACTCCCCTAAGTTGGTTTGTGTCTGGTATTGTGTCTCCACCTAAGTGCCAGTGTCTGTTTGACACGAAAGCCGGGCAATGACAAAAGAAATGATCCAACGTCTCATCATCTTCCCCGCATGCCCTACACAGGCTATCACTTGCCGCAACGATTTTACATAAGTGAGCTCGTAGTCTTATGTGTCCTGTAATGATACCAATAGCTATGCTGACCTCCTTCGTGATTCCCTTCAGTAATAGACTCGTCTTTTCACGATCTGGATTCTCCCATAGGATTTTCCGTCCTACCAACCGTTTCGCTGTTCCACAATGTTGCATTCGTCGCCCAGTCCCTTAACTCGGTCTGTGCCGACCCGAAAGGCTTCGGGTTAACCAAGTTTATTGACAGCAGTCCTCTGGTCTTCAACGCCAAATCGTCTGCCCTTTCATTTCCCCTTACTCCGTTATGGCCCGGCACCCAAACGATGCGGATTTTGCTACCCTCAGAGAAGGCGTTAATCTCCTTCTTACACTGCAAGACTGTTTGTGACCTTACCGTCCTGGTTCTTATTGCCCTAAAGGCAATTTTACTGTCCGTTTACACTCGACGTCCCCGCGTTAGCACCACACCACTTCAAGCATTCCGTGATCGCCCGGATCATCGCCTACAGGACCGTATTATGGTCAAGCAGTCTAAAACAGTCTCAGTCCCTTGGTTCTCAATGTAAACCGCCAGGCCTACTCTGTGCTCTAGCTTCGATCCGTCCGTGTAACATGAACTTCCAGATGGCAATACTAGGGTTCCGTTAATCCAAGACTGTGCCGATGGCAGCAGTGCCTCGCACTCGACTTCAAGGTTCATTTCAGGTATCCGATCGGAAACCTCTTCCCTTTCTTCCAGGTTTCCTACCGTCGCCTCTATTATACCGCGATGGTATGAGCCGCTCCCATCCTCAATCCATTCTCCCATCGCCTTAAGTCTCATAGCCGCAATGGCTGCCTCACACTTAATTTGTATGTCAATGGGTCGGATATCTATTGGGTTGCCCAAAAAGTAATTGCGGATTTTTCATATAGTCGGCGTTAACAAATTTTTTCACAGCTTGTGACTCTGTAATTGCATTCTTTTTTCTGTCAGTTATCAGCTGTTACTTTTAGCTTGCTTTAGAAATAAAGTTTAAAAAAAGTATATTTGATTAAAGTTCATTCTAAGTTTTATTAAAATTGCATTTACTTTCTTTTAAAAAATCCGCAATTACTTTTTGGGCAACCCAATAGAATGGTCTCCAGTCCCATAGTGGGCGTGGTCCTCATCGCGCCGCCTATGCCAAGACAACATGTTCTCTGAACCTGTTGTATGGTCTTTATGTTGCACTTTTTCTCCATAGCAGTCAACCAAACTACTGAGGCTTAAGTATGTATTGGTCTAATCACGCTCCTGTAGAGCCAGTGGACTATCCTAGGCTTCAAGCCCCATTTCGAGCCTACGGCCCAGCTTGTCTACATAGTGCCCAACATCTGTGAGCCCTCTCAGTACGCTCCTGAACGGGACACTTCCAATCCAGTTTCGTGAGGAAACGTGGTTCGTTAAATTGGCCCACCTTCGTCCTCCTCGTCAACAGGCATATTTCAGTCTTCTCTGGGTTAAGATTGAGACCTGTGGGTCTAGCCCAGTCATATGCCATATGCAAGACCCTTTCGGCCTTTCTGCATAGCTCGTTCGGATCCTTACCCCTTAGAAATATTATAACATGGTCTACGTAGCAGACGGGTTCAAACTACTGAGGCTTAAGTATGTATTGGTCTAATCACGCTCCTGTAGAGCCAGTGGACTATCCTAGGCTTCAAGCCCCATTTCGAGCCTACGGCCCAGCTTGTCTACATAGTGCCCAACATCTGTGAGCCCTCTCAGTACGCTCCTGAACGGGACACTTCCAATCCAGTTTCGTGAGGAAACGTGGTTCGTTAAATTGGCCCACCTTCGTCCTCCTCGTCAACAGGCATATTTCAGTCTTCTCTGGGTTAAGATTGAGACCTGTGGGTCTAGCCCAGTCATATGCCATATGCAAGACCCTTTCGGCCTTTCTGCATAGCTCGTTCGGATCCTTACCCCTTAGAAATATTATAACATGGTCTACGTAGCAGACGGGTTCAAATCCCTCCTCAGTCTGCATCCGTAATAAGTGATTTATGGTGGTCACCCATAGGAGTGGCAATAAAATGCCCCTCTAAGGCGTGCCCTGTGCCACTTTCTCCCTTATATTTATGTCATGGGACCCACAATTCATCCACCTGTTCCTTAGCATATGGTTTATCCAGTCTATAAGGACCGGGTCCACCCGGTATTGCTCCGAGGATTGGTTCAGTGTGTCGGTCCAAACATTGTTAAAGGCCCCCTCGATGCCAATGCATACCGCCAGTGTGTACGTTTTGGCATCGAACGATTCTTCTGTTTTATGCACAACCTGGTGCAGGGTAGTCTCCACCGACCTTCACTTGACATAGGCATGCTGTTTGTATTTGAGCAGTTCGCTGGATGTCATACTCTTTATCATGATGTCCACAACGCGTTCCATGATTTCGAGTAGAAAAGATGTAAGGCTTATGGGTCTGTAGGCCTTTGGTGTCGCATAACTTCTCTTGCCGGGCTTGGGTATAAACACCACTCTTGCCTCCTGCCAGACTTTCGGAGTATATGCAAGTTCTAGGCACGGTGTGAAAATTTTGGCCAGACGAGGCTCCAGATAGTCTGCCTCTTTCTACAGTAACGCCGGAAATATTCCATCAGGTCCGGGTGACTTAAATAGTTTGAAGCTCCTCAAGGATTCCCTAACCATAAATTCCGTTATTAAAAACCACCGATCAACATCATTATTCCAAGATTCCGGTGTCTCCATGAGTCCTTTCGTACTCCGTGGAAAATGGGTTTTCATCAAAAGCCTCAACATGTCCTCCGTTGTGTCTGCTCTCACTCCCATGTCGTCTACTAAAATTTCAATTTGGATATGGGTTTGTGAGAGAAACTTTTTTATCTTGGCGGCGTCATTAACGCTATCGACCAGATAGTCGGCCTCTTTCTGTAGTAACGCCGCAAATATGCCATCAAGTACGGGTTACTTAAATGGTTTGAAGCTCCTCAAGGATTTCTTCACCATAAATTCCGTTATTATAAACCTCCGATCAACGTCATTATTCCAGGATTCCGATGTCTCCTTGAGTCCCGTCGTATCCTGTGGAAAATGGGTTTTCATCAAAAGCCTCAACATGTCCTCCATTGTCTCTGCTCTCACTACCATGTAGTAGTCTTCTAAAGTTTCAGTTTGGACATGGTTTTTTGAGAGAAACTTTTTTATCTTGGCGGCGTCATTTACGCTATCGACCTGTTCACAGAAAAGCTTTCAGGAGGAAGTGATCCTTTGCCGCTCTGGTAGTCTTATTGTATTCCTTGAGCCGTGTGCAATACACATCCCAATAAACTTCCGCCTTTTTACGACGTGCTCTGTTAAAAAGTCTGCGGACCTCTTTCCCAATATTGCGAATCTCCCCGGTCATTCAGGGTTTTTCTTGGGCTGATTTCCTTTCCCGAAGAGGACAACTATCTACGAAGGACCCCACCAGTGCAGTCGCAATCCTGTTGACATTTTCGTCAATGTCTTCTATGCTTGGACAATCTAAATTATCTTGCCCAAGTCTTCTTCTGAGTAGCCTTCCGAATTTTGTCCAGTTGGTTTTCAACTTATTCCGGAAGCTTATCAGATTCGGCATATAGTCTTGATCGTCGTGACATTTTAAGTCGAACTAGCCATGTCCGTCCGTCTGTCCGCCGTCCGTCTGTCTGTCCGTCCGTCCGTCTGTCAAAAGCACGCTAACTTTCAAAGGAGTAGAGCTAGCCGCTTGAAATTTTGCACGAATACTTTTTATTAGTGTAAGTCGGATGGGATTGTAAATGGGCCAAATCGGTCCATGTTTTGATATAGCTGCCATACAATCCGATCTTGGGTCTTGACTTCTTGAGCCTCTAGAGTGCGCAATTCTTATCCGATTTGATTGAAATTTCGCACATGATGTTTTGATATCACTTCCAACAACTGTGCGAGGTATGGTCCTAATCGGTCCATAACCTGATATAGCTCCCATTCAAACCGCTCTTGGGTCTTGACTTCTTGAGCCTCTAGAGGGCGCAATTCTCGTCCGATTTAACTGAAATTTGGCACATAGTGTTTTGATATCACTTCCAACAACTATGCGAAGTATGGTCCTAATCGGTCCATAACCTGATATAGCTGCCATATAAACCTATCTTTGGTTTTGACTTCTTGAGCCTCTAGTTATTCCTCTAAGTTTATGTTCATTGTTTATCTTTTTGTTGTTTGTTGTTTTTTTTTGTCATAAAGTGTTAGTTGCTATTTTTTATCTTCCTCCAGGCATCTTTCACTTTGTCTGCACTTTTAATATTTGCAACAAATTGAATTTTTGAAACAATTTCCTTGTACCACTACTGCCACTACTATGTGCACGCACATGAGCATGTGTATGTGTGCGCCTTAATGTTTGCATACAATTTTGAAACTTGATTATTTTCCGGTTGAAGCGTACACATACATACACACTTTGCCCAACCTAAGTGGCTTTGATCCCATGATGATGGGGGGCGAACACATCAGTAGAGCAGGAAGTTAGAAAAGTTTATGTGTTAGAACGAAGGATCATAGGATGGGTACTAAAGAGAATTCAAGCATGATATACAGGAAGCCAACATTTCTAGAATAACTTTGAAGGCTTTCCAATATATTTTATTAAAAGAATAAAAAAATTTTTGTGTGTGGGTTTCATTGAGGGTGGCTTTGTTTGAATCAGCAATCAGTTAAGAAGACACAAATAACAAGTAAAAGTGGGATGAGATCTACAGGTGGGATGAGATCCACTTAAATGGAGTCTGCTAAAGATTAACACTATAAAAATCAGCTCTACTACAGGCATAGAGATCGTATCATATGCGGACGATTGTACGATCATGACATCAGGCCCCCCACCCGTTGATGACATCTGCGATAGGTTGAACGTCTACCTCAACGATCTTGCCACATATTTCGCTGCAAGAAATCTGAAGATATCCGCCACCAAATCTTCTGCCACACTGTTCACTACAAATACGCGTGAGGTGAATACTGAGCTGACTGTGATGGTCGATGGAGAAATGATTCCGACCATCATGTGTCCCAAAATACTTGGCGTCACATTTGGCAGCTCCTACACTTTTTGCCCACATGCCACAGCAATCTGCAATAAAGTCAAAAGTAGAAACAAGGTCCTCAAGACACTCGCTGGCAGCACTTGGGGTGCAGACAAAGAAACCTTGTTGACCACGTACAAAGCAAATTGGCCGGTCTGTGGTAAGTTGGCCGGTCTGTGGTAAGTTGGCCGGTCTGTGGTAAGTTATGCAGCGCCAGTGTGGTCTCGACAACTTTGTGACACGCAGTGGAATTATATTCAGATCTGTCAGAATGCCGCCCTCCGGACTGCAACGGGCTGTCTCCTCAGCTCTCATGTGGACCAACACCCACCAGGAGACAAAGATCCTACAGGTGCGAAGACATAACAGACATGCTGTCTAAGCAATACCTTTTGGGCAGTTATCGCAGAAACCATCCAAATCATCATCTTGTGGATAGATATCCACCGCCCAGAAGCCTTAAGGTAGATCTACATGATCTAGAGAGTGAGGTTCAGCGCTACAAGAGAGAACCTTTAGATCAAGCGTCATATCAAGCAGGTCTAGACAACATTCATGCAGACACTATAGCAGATGCGCTAAATAGCTACCGAGTGAATGTAGTCCTTGGAGAACGACCGCCTCCCATTGAACCTGAATAATTTGATTTTTAGAGTTCCTGGCTCTTGACACTCAACAGAATCAAGCAGAAGAATAATAGAACCCAACAAACTGCTATAACAACAAGGGTTGATGCCGATGTGCAAGATGTATGTGCAGATTATGACAAGGGACCACATGTCACCTGTTTAAATGCCCAACCAGACCCTCTCCACTCAGCCCAGACCCCTCTCGATGCACCCCTGGCGGATCCACCCCTTTACCATAATTTTCAAAAACTCCATATCTCGGAGATGGGTTGCACGATTTAAGCGAAATTTTGTTTGTTTGCTCTCATATAGTATCCTAAAAATAAAAATTTGTTATCCAAATTTCGGATGGGGTACTTAGGGGGGCCGCCCCACCCTAAAACCCACCAAACATATATTTACACCAATCACGACAATATGGGACTCAAATGAAAGTTATTTAGGATAAGAAAACGTATCTGATATCAAATTGTCGGACAAAGTCCTAGGGGGACCACCCCAAGCCCCAAAATACCCCTAAATCGGACATATTTACCGACCATGGCAATATGGGACTCAAATGAAAGGTATTTACGAGTACAATACGAATCTGATATCCAAATGTGGGACCACGTATCAGGGGGACCACCCCTGCCCCAAAACACCCCCCAAACCGGACTTATTTACTGACCATGGGAATATGGGGCTTAAATAAAAGGTATTTGAATGTATAATATGAATCTGATATCCAAATACGGGACCAAGTGTTTGGGTGGCCGCCTCTCCCCAAAAACCTCCCCCAAAGGGGACAAATTAACGATCATAGCAATAAGGGGCTCAAATGAAAGGTCTTTGGGAGATAAGCACAAATCTGATATCAATATTCGGGAAAAGTGTCTATGGGGCCACCCCACTCCCACAACACCACCCAACCGCCAAAATTTTTTTTGAGGCCAATGGCAATACGGGTTCAAATAAATCATATATAGATATATGAGAATAGAGCTTGGGGGACCACCCCAATCCCCAAAAACACCCCTAAATCGGGCATATTTACCGACCATGTCAATGTGGAGCTTGAATGAAAGGTATTGGGGGGTAGAGCAAGAATTGATACCCATTTTCGGGACCAATTTTCTGGGGTCTACCCCTTTCCCAAAATACCCCACAAACAGCTATTTTTTACTGACCATCACAATATGGGGCTCAAATAAAGGTATTTGGGAGTAGAATACGAATTTGATATCCAAATTTAGGACCATGTATTTAGGTCATCACAGCTTCCCCAAAACACCCCCCAAAGGGTGAAAATTTTTCGACTATGCCAATATGTGGCTCAAAGGAATGGTATTTGAGATTAGAAAACAAATTTCATAACCAATTTTGGGGCCAAGTGTTTGGGGTACGGACATCATCCCTTCACCAAAACACCCCCCAAAGGGTGCAAATTTTTCGACCATGCCAATGTGTGGCTCAAATGAAAGGTATTTAAGATTAGAAAACCAATTTCATAACCAATTTTGGGGTCAAGTGTTTGGGGGACGCCTCATCGTGTAAACTTCCCTAAACCAATGGCAATATGGGGTTTAAATGAATGGCATTTGAGAGAAGAGCATGATGCCAAGTGTCTGGGGGACCACCTTACCCCCGAAAACACCCTAAACCAGACATCATGAGAATATCGGTCTGAAATAAAGTATTTTAAGAATGGAGTGTATCTTACATCCAAACTTAAATTTTTAGACCAAAGAAGATCATATGGGATGCAGATAAAGGCAATTATAGTGTTAAAGAGTTAGTTTGAATAGTACATGGTGATTTAGTGTAGGCCATTGTTTGGAATTGAAGTTTTACCCAGAGTTGTTGTATTTGCCTTAGCAACTAAACTTGTTAATATTTTGGAGGCCACCGTAGCGCAGAGGTTAGCATGTCCGCCTATGACGCTGAAAGCCTGGGTTCGTATCCTGGCGAGACCATCAGAGAAAATTTTCAGCGGTGGTTTCCCCTCCTAATGCTGGCAACATTTGTGAGGTACTATGCCATGTAAAACTTCTCTCCAAAGAGGTGTCGCATTACGGCACGCCGTTCGGACTCGGCTATAAAAAGGAGGCCCCTTATCATTGAGCATAAAACTTGAATCGGACTGCACTCATTGATATGTGAGAAGTTTGCCCCTGTTCCTTAGTGAAATGTTAATGGGCAAAGTTTGCAGTTTGCAACTAAACTTGTTAAAAGTTTAGTTAAATAATGGAAACATGCTGGAAAAGCTCCAGCATGGGATGGGGTTTCTCAGTTTGTTACGCCTCCAAATATTGGTGTAATACTCCATTTAATACTCGATTAACGAATTTTTCATCGGGTAAAGCTAGCAGCTCCACATTTGCCCAAATACTTCCCATAGAAGAGGATCAGTTGGAATTGCAAATGGGCCACATCCCAACCGATCTTCATATTTGACTTCTTCAGCCTCAAGAAGGCGCATATCTTTTCCGAATTAGCAGTTATGGCTTCCGATTCATAGATTTGACTCGTTGAGAACCTACAATAAGCTTGAATTAGCCTTAATTTCAGCTTAAAAATATATTAGTACGAAGAACATACAATGGCCTTACTTGGTGGGAGGTACATACAATTCGGCCAAGCTAAACATAATCCGACTTTACTTCAATCAATTGATTTAATTTTTGGAACATAGGTATTCAAATGATTAAATTATTATAAGAAAGCGACAAATTTTTTATTTTTTTGCTTTTTGATGGGTGGTAGCTTCCCCTCATGGAAAATGTCTAGCTACGCCTATGGATACAGAATTAAAATTTTAAGGTTTTTTTTTTTTTTTTTTTTGCAAAACTAAAAATTTTGTTTAAAACGATTCTATCTCTACTCTCAAAAATAATCCAAACATTTTACTTTGACCTTTCACACCACTGTTCCCATCGCTGTTTCCATCACTGTTTGAGGTACTTTAAAACTAATCTCCTTGATAGTTTTCCCTTGTCAGTTGATGTTCAAATTAAGTTATATTAGTAACATCAACATGGTAGATGGTGGTGGATGAGCTTCCATTTGGACAGACAATGAAGTGACTCCCAAGGTAAACACTAACCGAAGCATATGTAACAAAGTTCCTTGCCAAATTGGCTGGCAACTAAGCTTTAAATTTAGTTGAGGGTAAGAAAGTTGTGACCACCCGCTAACAATAAACGCCTATGTTCAATAACCATGTAATAAAGAGACTGTTGGACTAATTATAAATATATATAAAATATGTAAAAAATTAAATGGAAAATTTTTGTTTGAAGTTTTCCGAATAAAAGTTATGTACATAAAATTGTCTTGCTTACCGCACCATGTTTTAAAATATTTGTACGTACCTGAAATGAAAATTAAATTGAAATTAAAAATATTAAAAATATTTGTTAACATAAAATTGAAAAAAAAATAACACCTTTAATTTGAAATCTGCAAATGACCATTCTTCACAAACAAGAGCTTTACCCCAAAAATTTGAGGAAAAATGCAACTTATTGGGCAAAATATGCAAATTTTGCCCATGAACATTCCATGAAGGAACAGGGGCAAACTTTTCATATATCAATGAGTGCTGCCCGATTCAACTTTAAGCCCCTATGATAAGGGACCTCCCTTTTATTGCCGAGTCCGAAGGGGGTGCCGCAGTGCTACACCTCTTTGCGGAGAAGTTTTTACATGGCATAGTACCCCACAAATGTCGCCAGCATTAGAAGGGGATAACCACCGCTGAGAATTTTCTTTATGATAGTCTCGCCAGGATTCGAACCCAGGCGTTCAGCATCATAGGCAGGCATGCTTACCGCTGCGCAACGGTGGCCTCCATACTTTATAGGGCCAACCCGCACTTTCGCTGAAATTTGGTACGTAGATGTGGGTTGACCCCAGAAACAAGAATCCTTTTTTGGGGCAAAGGAACGTGTGCTACCGTAAGGGCCAAAATATCCCCCTTAATAAGGATATCAAACGTAGGATATCAAACGAATATTATTTACGAGTAGATTAAAAAAATCCAGCGATTTACAAAAGAAAACAAGTAAAAAGGCGTTAAGTTCGGCCGGGCCGAACTTTGGATACCCACAACCTCGGGTAAATATCTAAACCGCCTTTCATGAAAATTCGGTGAAAAATTCATTACTTATGTCCCATATCAGTTATATCAAAATATGTTCCGATTTGGACCAAATACTAGTAAGTACAGTAGATATATCTAAAAATAACCCGATCTGAACCACATACGACACGAATGTCGAAAAGTCTAACTTTGTCATATTTCAGTGATATCGGATTATAAATGCGAATTTTATGGAGCCAAGACTTTAAAACGAGATATCGGTCTACATGGCAGCTATATCCAAATCTGGACCGATTTGGGCCAAGTTGCACAAAAATGTCGAAGAGCCTAACTTAAAGCACTGTCCCAAATTTCGGCGAAATCGGACAATAAATGCCTCTTTTATGGGCCCAAAACCTTAAATCGAGAGATCGGTCTATATGGGTGCTATATATTTAAATCTAGACCGATCTGGGCAAAATTGAAGAAGGACGTCGAAGAGCCTAACTAAAATCACTGTCTCAAATTTCAGCGACATCAGACAATAAATGCGTCTTTATGGCCCCAAAACCTAGAACCTAGATATCGGTTTATATGGCAGCTATATCCAAATCTGGACCGATCCGTGCGATATTGCAAAAGTATGTCTAACTCACTGTCCCGAATTTCGGCGACATCGGACAATAAATGAGCATTTTATGGGCCCAAAGTCTTAAATCAGGAAATCGGTCTATATGGCAGCTATATCCAAATCTGAACCGATCTGGGCGAAATTGAAGAAAGATGTCGAAGGATCTAAGGCAACTCACTGTCCCAAATTTCAACCAAATCGGATAATAAATGTGGCTTTTATGGGCCTAAGACCCTAAATCGGAGGATCGGTCTATATGGCAGCTATATCCAAATCTGGACCGATCTGGGCCAAATTGACGAGGGATGTCGATGGGCCTAACACAATTCACTGTCCTGAATTTCATCAAAATCGGATAATAAATATGGCTTTTGTGGGCCTAAGACCCTAAATCGGAGCATCGGTCTATATGGCAGCTATATCCAAATCTGAACCGATCTGGTCCATATTAACAAAGGAAGTCGAAGGGCCTAACACAAATCCCTGTCCCAAATTTCAGCGAAATCGGATTATAAATGTGGCTTTTATGGGCCTTAGACCCTAAATCGGAGGATCGGTCTATATGGCAGCTATATCCAAATCTGGACCGATCTGAGCCATATTAACAAAGGATGTCGAAGGGCCTAACACAACTCACTGTCCCAAATTTCAGTAAAATCGAATAATAAATGTGGCTTTTATGGGCCTAAGAACATAAATCGGCCGATCGGTCTATATGGGGGCTATATCAAGATATAGTCCGATATAGCCCATCTTCGAACTTAACCTGCTTATGGACAAAAAAAGAATCTGTGCAAAATTTCAGCTCAATATCTCTATTTTTGAAGACTGTAGCGTGATTTCAACAAAAAGACGGACGGACATGTCTAGATCGTCTTAGATTTTTGCGCTGATCAAGAATATATATACTTTATGGGGTCGGAAATGGATATTTCGATGTGTTGCAAACGGAATGACAAAATGAATATACCCCCATCCTTCGGTGGTGGGTATAAAAAAGTTCACCTTCGACGCTTTTCTCATGAAGATAAACAAGTAAAAAGGTGTTAAGTTTGCACGTGCCGAACTTTGGAAAACCACCACTATGCATAAATTAACCATCCTCTTTTACAACAAGTCCCCCACCATATCCATAGTAATATGCAAATGGGGGCTGGTCTGGATTATATAGCATGCAGGTCCCGAGAATTCTTATACAAGTCACAGTTCACAGTTTCAGCGAAATCGGGCAACAAATCCGCTTTTTAGGGGATTGAGACGATAAATTGCAAGGTCGGTCTATACGGCAGCTATATCTATATATAGTCCGATCTGAACCATATTTGAGTCGGATGTCGGAAGGCTTGTAATAATTCACTGTTCCCAATTTAACCAAAACCGGATCATAAATGCGCCTGTTACGGCCTTAAGAGCCTAAATCGGCTTTTCAGTCTATATGGCAGCTATATGTAAATAAGGACCGATATGTGCCAAATTCGTTTTGAATATAGGGGCCCCTAGTACAACTTCCTGGGGCTTAAGATCCTAAATCGCCAGATCGATCTATATGGCATCTATATGGCCAAATATTGTCCAATTTTGCCCATTCAAGAACTTAACCTGCGTATAGAAGAAACACGAGCATGTTCAAAATTTGACTTCTTGATACCTTAAAAGCCATAACTTTCATCCGATTTGGCTGAAATTTACAACAAAGACTGAACTTATGACTTCCAACATCCATGCCAAGTATGATTCGAGACGGTCTATAAAAAATAGAGCCCCAATATAAGCTGATCACCGGATTTGACTTCTTGAGCCCTTACAAGCCTCAATTTTCATCCGCTGAAATTTGGAACATAGACATGAGTTTTGAATTCCAGCATCCATGCCAGGTATGATCCGCATCGGAATATAACCTGATGTAGCTCCCATATAAACCGATCCCCCGATTTGACTTTTTGAGCCCTTAGAAGCCTCAATTCTCATCCGATTTGGCTGAAAATTGGCCCATAACCCTGTCTTATGATTTACTACATCAGTGGTAAGATTTTTCCGAATCGGTCAATATGGTGATATAGGCATCCCTAAGTACCGATATCCTGATATGATTTCTTGAGACCAAAATACAAACTCAGTTATTGAGGGTATATTTTTAACGAAGTCCATGGTGGTGAGTATCCAAGATTCAACCCGACCGAACTTAGCACGCTTTTACTTGTCATTTGTAATCTTTACCAAATTAGTTATCTACTCGTCAATCACTTTCATTTTATACCTATATTACCAAGATTAGGGGGTTCAAAAGTTTCAAGGCCCCATAGATCCTTCTCGGGTCTAATTTTTGATATGCATATTGAATAGGACCCTCCCCCTTACTCTAATTTTCAAAAACGCTAGTTCTCGTAGATGGTTTGGGCAATTGTTTGCACTATTAGAAGATCCTAAAAACAAACATTGAGTATCCAAATAATAGGGAGGGGTTCATGGGGGGACCGCCCCGCCTCCAAAAGCAGCAAAAGTGATCTATACGCCAATCGTCACAATATGGGATTCAAGTGAAAGGTATTCGAGAGTAGAAAATTAATCTGACAAACTTCTCACATATCAATGAGCGCAGTCTGATTCAAGTTTAAGCTCAATGATAAAAGGCCTTCTTTTTAAAACCGAGTCCGAACGGCATGCCGCAGGGCGACACCTCTTTGGAGAGAAGTTTTACATGGCATAGTACCTCACAAATGTTACCAGCATTAGGAGGGGAAAACCACCGCTGAAATTTTTTTTTAACATTTTTAGGGTAAAATCTTATCCTAACTATGTTTGCAGAGATATCTGTGCCATTGTTACGCTAACCCTTGGCAATATGAGGTTCAAATAAAAGGTATTTCAGTGTAGAAAAGAAATCTTTTACTTTTTCAGGGGCAAGCCCCTAGACGGCTCCGACGTGTAACACCCCCAAATAGAATTTATTTTCCGACTACGACAATATGGGGCTCAAATAAAAGATATTCGGCAGTAGAATCTGATATCAATATTCAGGACCAAGTGTCTAGGAGCCATTCCACATTAATTAAATTTAATTTCATTTTCATTACTTATTTATTTAAATCGAATTGTGATTGTATTCCAATCATGCCGGTTATATTTTCTACTCAGATGCTTGCCACTAATCACCCTAAAGCTTTTGCTGAACTTTATATTTCATATTTAACAACGTGATATACAAAACTAAATGCTTCTCATCCATTTCGCTTCTGCTTGACTTGAACATATATTTTTTTTATTTGTATCTTATATCTTGGAGCCAAACATGCTTTCATTGCGGTTTGTCACCTTTGTCACCCAGGATGACAATAAATCCAAAATTGTATATTGGCTACAATTTCGCTTTGAATAAATCTCTGCGTATTGTCACATAAATAAAACTCTCAGCTAGGATATGAAACAACGACAATGCCATGTCGTAAAGCTTCGAACGAAAAGCAAACGCGCTACAATGAGACCGCAATATGTAAAAAAACCCTAAACAAAAATGGCTATCATTCGTAGTCCGTCCCCTCAGGGGAGGTAAAACGCAAAACAAAATTTACGACAAATATTCGTGGAGATGGTATTTAAGCTGTGTGCCATGAACGGAAAGCTGCTGTTCTCTGGTGAAAGGGCGTTGACTTGGCAGTAGAATTTATGGTATATTTTTTTGTGAGTTAAGTGATTCGAATCAAAAATGGTTTGGGATTTGAAAATATTATCTCAACTTAGAGGAATATGGAGGGGAATTGAGAAGAAGCCATAAACCATTAAAAATTTAAGTAAAAATTTATATTTTCAGTTTGAAAGTTGAACTTTTATTGATTGGTAACACAATCCATAATTTTGACCTTAATTTCTTGTGATGGTCCCCCTATGACGCTGAAAGTCTGAGTTCGAATCCCAGCAACAACATCATAAAAAAGTAAAAGTGTGCTAAGTTCGGCCGGGCCGAATCTTATATACCCTCCACCATGGATCGCATTGGTCGAGTTCTTTTCCCGGCATCTCTTATTAGGCAAAAAAAGATATAAGAAGAGATTTGCTCTGCTATTAGAGCGATATCAAGATATGGCTTGGTTTGGACCACCATTAAATTATATGTTGGAGACCTGTGTAAAATGTCAGCCAGATCGGTTTAAATGGCATCTATATCAGGTTATGAACCGATTTGAACCTTATTTGACACAGTTGTTGGAAGTAAGAATCAAATACGTCATGCAAATTTTCAGCCATATCGGATAGGAATAGCGCCCTCTAGAAGCTCAAGAAGGGAAGTCCACAGATCTGCTTATATGACAGCTATAACAGGTTATGAAACGATTTGAACCACACTTGGCACAGTTGTTGGATATCATAACAAAACACGTCGTGCAAAATTTCATTCCAATCGGATAAGAATTGCGCACTCTAGAGGCTCAAGAAGTCAAGACCCAAGATCGGTTTATATGGCAGCTATATCTGGTTATGAACCTTACTTGGCACAGATGTTGGATATCATAACAAAATACGCCGTGCAAAATTTCATTCCAATCGGATAAGAATTGCGCACTCTAGAGGCTCAAGAAGTCAAGACCTAAGATCGGTTTATATGGCAGCTATATCAGGTAATGAACCGATTTGCACCTTACTTGACACAATTGTTGGATATCATAACAGTACATGTCGTGCAAAATTTCATTCCAATTGGATAAGAATTGCGCACTCTAGAGGCTCAAAAAGTCAAGACCCAAGATCGGTTTATATGGCAGCTATGTCAAAACATGGACCAATATGGCCCATTTACAATCCCAACCGACCTACACTAATAAGAAGTATTTGTGCAAAATTTCAAGCGGCTAGCTTTACTTCTTCGAAAGTAAGCGTGCTTCGACAGGCAGACAGACGGACGGACGGACAGACGGACGGACATGGCTAGATCGACATAAAATTTCGAGACGATCAAGAATATATATATTTTATGGGGTCTCAGAAGAATATTTCGAGTAGTTACAAACAGGATGACGAAATTAGTATACCTCCATCCTATGGTGGAGGGCATAAAAATAAATCATCGATGGTTATCCCTTGACAATGCTGAAAACATTTGTGAGGTACTTTGGCATGTAAAAACTGAGATGTCGCATTGGAACTCAAGGAGATGGGAGAATGGATTGAGGATGGAAGCAGCTCATACCATCGCGGTATAATCGAGGCGACGATAGGAAACCTGGTAGGAAGTGAAAAGGTTTCCGATTTCCGATCCGATTTCCGACCTTGAAGTCGAGTGCGAGGCACTGCTGCCATCGGCACAGTCTTGGATTGACGGAACCCTAGTATTGCCATCTGCAAGATCATGATACACGGATGGATCAAAGCTAGAGGACAGAGTGAGCCTGGCGGTTTACATTGAGAACCCAGGGACTGAGATTTGTTTTAGACTGCCTGACCATAATACGATTCTGCAGGCGGAGGTCCGAGCGAACACGGAATGCGTGAAGTGGTGTGGTGCTAAGGCGAGTACGTCGAGTTTGAACATCTTTACCGACAGTAAAATTGACATAAGGGCAATAACAACCAGGACGGTAAGATCACGAACTGTCTTGCAGTGTAGGAAGGAGATTAACGCCTTCTCTGAAGATGGCAAAGTCCGCATCGTTTGGGTGCCGGGCCATAACGGAGTAAGGGAAAATGAAAACGATTTGGCGGTGAAAGCCAGAGGACTGCCGTCAATAAACTTGTTTAACCAGAAGCCTTTCGGATCGACGCAGTCCGATTAAAGGGGGTGGGTAACGAAGGCGCATGCAACACTGTGGAACAGGGAAACGGTCGGTAGTACGACGAAAATCCTATGGGGGGATACAGATTGTGAGAAGACGAGGCTATTACTAAAAGGAAGCAAGAAGGAGGTCAGTATAGCTATGGGTATCATAACGAGACATATAGGACTACGAGCTCACTTATGCCAAGTCGGTACGACAAGTGATAGCATGTGTAGGGCATGCGGGGAAGATGATGAGACGTTGGATCATTTCCTTTGTCATTGCCCTGCTTTCGCGTCTAACAGATACCGGCACTTAGGTTGAGACACAATACCAGACATAAACCAACTTAGGTAGCACGGAATTCCTAATTTAAAATTTTTTTTTAGAGGTTACTTTATAGTTTTTAGAGCGCACAACAAGCCGATTACTGGCTTAGGTGTATGCCCATAGTGGCATGGGGCGGATTAATATCTGCACCCTCTTTTGAACCTAACATAACCTAACCTAGCATAAGGAGGGGAAAACCACTGCTGAAATATTTTCTGTTGTTCTCGCTGGGATGCGAACCCCGGCGTTTAGCATCATAAGCGAACATGCTAACCTTTGCGATATGGCGGTCTCCTTTTTGGTACCTTATTCCTTGGTAAAGTTAGTTTTAGTACTCTGTTTTTTTTTGAAAAAGAGTAGTTTTAGTACCATATTCTTTGGGGAAGGGTCGTTTTAGTGCCCCATTCATGGGAAAGGGATTACCATTATCCCTGGGAAAGGGTAGTTTGGGTACCCCTTTCTATGCGAAAGGGTGGTCTCAGTAGCCAATTTACTGGGAAAGAGTAGGTTTTAGTACTCTATTCCTTGGAAAAGGGTGGTTTTTGTACTCTTAGCCTTGGGAAAGGAAGATTTAGTACCTTATTTCTCAGGAAAGGGTAGTTTTAGTACACTATTCCTTGGGAATGTGTAATTATAGTTCCCTTTTCCTTGGGAAAGGAAAGCGTAGTTTTAGTACCCTTTTCCTTGGGAAAGTCTAGGTTTAGTACCGTAGTCTTTGGGAAAGTGTTGGGAAAGGGTAGTTTTAGTACACTTTTACTCAGGAAAGGGTAGTTTTAGTACACTTTTACCTGGGAAAGGGTAGTTTGAGTACCCCTTTCTATGCGAAAGGGTGGTCTCAGTAGCCAATTTACTGGGAAAGAGTAGGTTTTAGTACTCTATTCCTTGGAAAAGGGTGGTTTTTGTACTCTTAGCCTTGGGAAAGGAAGATTTAGTACCTTATTTCTTAGGAAAGGGTAGTTTTAGTATACTATTCCTTGGGAATGTGTAGTTATAGTTCCCTTTTCCTTGGGAAAGGAAAGCGTAGTTTTAGTACCCTTTTCCTTGGGAAAGTCTAGGTTTAGTACCGTAGTCTTTGGGAAAGTGTTGGGAAAGGGTAGTTTTAGTACACTTTTACTCAGGAAAGGGAAGTTTTAGTACACTTTCATTAAGGAAAGGGTAGTTTTAGTAACCCCTTTCTATGCGAAAAGGTGGTCTCAGTACACAATTCTTTGGGAAAGAGTAGGTTTTAGTACTCTATTCCTTGGGAAAGGGTGGTTTTTGTAACCTTAGCCCTGGGAAAGGCTAGTTTTAGTACCCTTTTCCTTGGGAAAGGGTAGTTTTAGTACCCTATTCCTTCGGAAAGGAAGATTTAGTACCTTATATCTTAGGAAAGGGTAGTTTTAGTACACCATTCCTTGTGAATGTGTAGTTATAGTTCCCTTTTCCTTGAGAAAGGAAAGGGTAGTTTTAGTACCCTTCTCCTTTGGGAAAGTCTAGGTTGAGTATCGTTGTCTTTGGGAAAGTGTAGTTTTAGTACCTTTTCCTTAGGAAAGGGTAGTTTTAATACCCTATTTTTTAGAAAGGTTAGTTTCAGTACCCTATTCTTTGGGAAAGGGTAGTTATAGTACCCTATTCTTTGGGAAAGGGTAGTTATAGTACCCTATTCTTTGAAAAATGGTTGCTTATATACTCTTTTACTTGGGAAAGGGTAGTTTTAGCACCCTTTTGCATGGGAAAGTGTAGTTTTACTACCTTCTTCCATGGGAAAGGGTAGTTTTACTACCCTTTGACTCGGGAAAGCGTAGTTTTAGTACCCCTTTCCATAGTTTTAGTACCCTTTCCATAGGAAAGAGTAATTTTAATACCCTATTTTTCAGAAAGGGTAGTTTCAGTTTGGGAAAGGGAAGTTTTAGTACCCTATTCTTTCGAAAAGGGTAGTTTATATACCCTTTTACTTGGGAAAGTGTAGTTTTAGCACCCTTTTGCTCGGGAAAGGGTAGTTTTACTACGCTCTTCCATGGGAAAGGGTAGTTTTAGTACCCTTTGACTCGGGAAAGGGTAGTTTTAGTACCCTTTGACTCGGGAAAGGGTAGTTTTAGTACCCTTTCCTTAGGAAAGTGTAATTTTAATACCTTTTTTTTCATAAAGGGTAGTTTCAGTTTGGAAATGGGAAGTTTTAGTACCCTATTCTTTTGAAAAGGGTAGTTTATGCACCCTTTTACTTAGGAAAGGGTAGTTTTACCAACGTTTTCTCGGGAGAGTGTAGTTTTAGTTTCCTTTTCATTGGGACAAAAATAGGTTTAGTACCTTTTTAATTGGCAAAGTGTAGTTTTAGTACTATAGTCCTTGCGAAAGTGTGGTTTAGTTACCTCTTCCTTAGGCAAGGGTAGTTTTAGTACCCTATTTTTTGGGAATGGGTAGCTTTAGCATTCTATTCTTTGTAAAAGTGTGGTTTTAGTAAACATTTCCTTGGGACAGGGTGGTTTTGGTACCATTTTCCTAGCTAAAGGGTGGTTTTAGTACCCTATTCCCCGAGAAAAATCAGTTTTAGTAACCTTTTCTTTGGGAAAGTGTAGTTTTAGTACCCTATTCTTTGGCAAAGGGTAGTTTTGTACCATATTCCTTGGGAGAGGGTAGTTTTAGTACCATATTCCTTGGGAGAGGGTAGTTTTAGTACCCTATTCTTTGGGAGAGTGTAGCTTTGTACAGTTTTACTTGGGAATGGGTAGTTTTAGTACCCCTTTCCTTGGGAGAGGGTTTTTTAGTACCCTATTCCTTGGGAAAGGGTTGTTTTAGTACCCTATTCCATGGGAAGGGGTAGTTTTATATCATAGAGGGTTGGGAAAGGGTTATTTAGTACCCTATTCCTTGGAAAAGGGTTGTTGTAGTACCCAATTCTATGGGAAAGGGTAGTTTTGTATCATAGTTTTCAACCTATCTGCACAAAATTTGGCTCGGATTGTTTTGTTACTGATCTTAACATATCTGAAAGATTTCATCAATATTGGTTTAGATTTGGATATAGCTTCTATATATATTTACCGCTGGATTTGAAGTTCTGTGACCGTAGTAACAACAATTTTCAAACTATCTGTTCGAAAAAATTCGATTAAGATTTAGATATAGCTCTCATATACATACTATGGGTTGCCCAAAAAGTAATTGCAGATTCTTTCTTCTGTCAGTTATCAGCTGTTACTTTTAGCTTGCTTTAGAAAAAAAGTGTAAAAAAAGTATATTTGAATAAAGTTCATTTTAAGTTTTATTAAAAATGCATTTACTTTCTTTTAAAAAATCCGCAATTACTTTTTGGGCAACCCAATATATCTATTGCCTGAATTTATAGTGGTGGGTAGGTGTAGCGCCCGACTTTTGCCTTTCCTTACTGGTTTAACGTTTAGCTAAATCTTGAAATTTGTCTTCCATTTGGGTGACACCAAAAGCATCGTGGGTAGGTGTAGGGCCCGACTTTTGCCTTTCCTTACTGGTTTAACGTTTAGCTAAATCTTGAAATTTGTCTTCCATTTGGGTGACACCAAAAGCATCGTGAGAAAATAAGCAGCCCCAGAGCCGTTGTTCCAAACAAGTTAATGCTTTGAGCTTATTTTTTGAGTATAGTTACATTAATACACATATACTCAGCTGTTTAGTTGTGTTCTACGACTCTCTTCTCTCCTCTTTAGTATAAGTTGATCATACTACTGGCAACATGATTCGCTTTAATCAGGGAAAACATCGTTGTTGTTTCATCATTCCGCCATAGTCATCAGTCTCATAAGTCAGTCATCATGATTATATGACTATGAATAATGATGTGAACATTTATTTCTGGGCAATGAAGGCATTCAAATGGGAACTTAAAAAGAACTATAAAAAAGCACAAGTTTTTCTACTGCCTTGAAAAGTTCAATATGTCTTAAAGAATGAGAAAAACACAAGACAGCCAAAGGCATATACCATCATACTCCTATGATATATTCACACGAGCTTGGATGTGTGTGTGTGTGCCTGTGCATATTTACTTAGCTGTACAAGAATACAGTACTTAAAACATATTTACCAGAGTGTGAATGTACAAAGTACATGTGATACAAGTACCCCAACTCATGCCCTGTTTAGCATATGGTAATGATGAAGACAACCGACAATGTGTGAGATGCTGCTTGAGTAGATGTCAGAGATGTAGATGATAGCACTCGCTCTCTCACACTTGCCTAAGACATGATACTCTCACGTATGCTTTAGCAAAGTGTGAAACGATTGCGTGGGTGTTAGTAGGTAGCAGTCGTTGAGTATAAGTATTATTCACTAATACTACCTTCTTTTGGCACTCATTTACACACTGACTGGTTCTTGTACAATGCCAAGATGCTTTCAGTAGACACCAGCAAGTATTTTTACACTCTCACCCCAGCCAGAGAAGGTAATGGGGAGGCAGTTTTGTGTGTTGGGCTTACAATACCCAGCAGCTTTCTGAAGACACCAACAAGTATTTTCACCACCCCAGAAAGGTAAGTGAGGCAAGTTTGTTCAGTAACATCAAGCCATCATGTAAAATATTAAAGGTGAAAAGAATTTGTAGAGGGGATTTCACCTAAGGGTTTTTACATTCTCTTAAAGATGATTCATCAGTTCGTCAGTATAAATCAGGCAAAAACTCTACTATTTTAGGCAAATACACTAATTAGTATGTTACTCAGAATGAATACAGAGATGTTCGTATTGAATAAATGGCCCTGGCATGAAGAATAAGTGGTAGTTTTTTAGGTTATTCATTTCTATTCTTTTATGAATTAGAGAGAAAAAACAAGAGTTCTGCATATTCACAAAACTTGTTGCAGCAGATAAACACTTACAACTAATTACTCATGCCACAGGCGATATTTTTGTCTTTTTTGTACCACAAAAAATACAATTTTGTATGATACGATCTTTGGGGTTTTTGGCAAAGTGCTAACATCAACCCTGCCTTGACAACGTATTACAAAAATATTCCCTTTCCATATTTCCTCCGTTCGGTAAATTTTTACAAGTTAAATGGGTCTAAGTACATGAAAATCTATACACCATAGGATAATGTATGCAAGGGTGTTATATCCTCTTTGTAAGCTGCTTGTTTTCTTAAAGAATGTTTGATGTGGCATTCATGCCTTCAGGCAAGGATGTTGATGCTGTTGTTGATAATGTGTAGGCCCTTAACAAAAAGGTCTTATTAGAATATCCAAATATTTATGATTATTTTCGCTAGTCGGCGAAATATAATCAAATAAGTATTTCTGTTCATGGAAGGCTGGGTAAACGATGATGTAGGCAAGTGTTTGTAATAGAAGGTTGCGGAAAAAATTTAAAATTGGCAGTAAATACTTGGCAGAAGGCATAACAAATTTATGTTTTGAACCTTTATTAGGGTAATAGAATATTAATAGAGTTGTCATTGAAATAGTTTGCAAGGAGAAGTTACATTTTACAAGTAAAAGCCGGGAGGTATTTTGAATTACTTCCTTCATAAATGGCATATGAAATAAAATTAAGCAGAATTTTGAAAAAAAAAATCTATAAAAATAAATATGACAAAAATTGCGGCTTATAAGGACCCAAGAGGTAAAATCTGGAGATCTGTTTATATGAGAGCTATATCATGTTATAGACCGATTTGATTTGATTTTGGCATAGTTGACTACTATTACAGACACTTTACTTCTGCAATAGGCTCCAAGAGAACTTGGAAGAATATTCGAGACATATGAATTTGGAATAAATACTAATAGATGCTCAACAATCTTGGCCTTCAATGAGCTCAATGATGCTTTTGTTAATGTCCCGCAGATTCCAGTTGATCCATGTTACTATGCTTTTCATATCTCCCCCTTTCTCGATGACGATTCTGGTTTTGGCTTCTGCTGTGTTGGTCCCGCCGATGTCCTGGAGTGTGTCGCGACTGTTAAGTCCAACGCTGTTGGATCTGATGGTATTGTTCCTAGATTCATAAGACTCTTGCTGCCTCTTATTATTCCTCATGTTACCTATGTTTTCCATAGGATATTGTTCACGATTTATGTTCCATTAGCATGGAAGCATGGTAATATCATCACACTCCCTTAGTGGGAATATACACCAATTGCGATTCCTTGTTACTTGTCGAAGGTCTTTGAGAAGATGTTGTATTTGCAAATGTCTTCTTTTAGCAACGAGAGCTCTTTGTAATATGTGAGACAATCCGGGTTGCGTCCTAACCACAGCTGCACAACTGCCTTGGCAGAGGTCAACGAGAGAAGCAGGGACAATTTGGAGAATGACAAGATCAATTTTCTTGTTCTTTTTGGCCATTCTAAGGTACTTAACATTCTAAGGTATTTGACATCTTTAAAATTTTTCTTCTACGTCCGTTCGTCTTATTATGTCATACCTGTCATGCCGCACACATTTCGTCAGTTAAAAGTCTTCTGTATCGCCACCTCTGCCTGTTTTAAAAAGTGTTCGTCAGGGGTCAATTTTGGGTCCTCTTCTCTTTTCATTGTATAGTAAAGTCTTGGCAAGTCAATAGTCTTATTGTGAGGTACATATGTACGCTGACGATGTACAGATATATTGGGTTGCCCAAAAAGTAATTGTGGATTTTTTAAATGAAAGTAAATTTATTTTTAATAAAACTTAGAATGAACTTTAATCAAATATACTTTTTTTACACTTTTTTCTAAAGCAAGCTAAAAGTAACAGCTGATAACTGACAGAAGAAAGAATGCAATTACAGAGTCACAAGCTGTAAAAAAATTTTTCAACGCCGACTATATGAAAGATCCGCAATTACTTTTTGGGCAACCCAATATATATTGGCAGTCCGAGGGATAAGGTTGCTGAAAATATTCGTCTGCTGCAGATCGTGAATCTGCCAAGAGTCAGCACCTGGGCGAAAGTCAATGGGCTGTGTCTCAAGCCTTTAAAATCCAAGAAACAGGTTGTCTCGTTTGTCGGTATATTCAATAACGACGCTGCTAGATTTTAGATTCCGTCTCATGCGAAGAACTTGGGCATGGTTATTAATAGCACTCTGACATGGAATAATCACATTGGCTCTGTCGTTGGTCAGGGATATTGGAAATTGCATGCTCTTTGGGCCACTCAATCGGTTACTCCGCTGCGAGTTAGGTCTATCTTGGCAAAGACTTATCTTGTTCCCGACATTCTCTACGGCTGCGAGTTGTTTGTTCATATGTTCATATTCGCTGTACGTCTCTGGAATTCACTTCCTAACGAATTTCAATTACTTAGTTGGTAAGGTTGAAAAGAGGGTGCAGATATTAGTCCACCCCATGCCACTATGGACATACACTTAAGCCAGTAATCGGCTTATTGTGCGCTCTAAATACTAAAAAAAAATTAACCTCGAAAAAGAAAATCTAAGTGAGAAATTCCGTGCAACTTACAAAATCCTTAATTGTTTTCCATGCCACGTCCCTAATTTGGTTCAAGTCTGGTAATGTGTCCCCTCCTAAGTGCTGGTATCTGTTAGATGCGAAAGGCGGGCAATGACATGGAAGTGCTTCAACGTCTCATCATCTTCCACACATGGCCTACAAATGCTATCACTTGACGCACCGATTTTACATAAGTGAGCTCGTAGTCCTATGGATCCCGTTATTATACGAAAAACCATACTGGCCTTCTTCTTACTTCCTTTCAGTAATAGCTTGTATTCTCACTATCTGGTTCTCCTCATAGTATTTTCGCCGTCCCACCGACCGTTTCGCTGTTTCACAGGTTTACATGCGCTTTTATCGCCGAGGCCCTTAACTCGGACTGCGTCGACCCTAAAGGCTTCGGGTTACCCAAGTTTATTGAAGGCAGTTCTCTGGCCTGCCAAATCGTCTGCCTTCTCATTCCCACAAAAATAATTTTGAAAAACAAAAACTTTGGTCGAAAAAAACGACAACGAAATTTGTTAATTTTTCTGCAACAATTTATTTAGTTTGAAAGGCTTCGGCTTAACCAAGGTTATTGACGGCAGTTCTCTGCCTTCTCATTCCCACACAGATAAAAATAATTTTGAAAAACAACAACTTTGGTCGAAAAAACTATAACAAAATTTGTTAATTTTCCTGCAACAACTTATTTTGAATCTTAACCACCCATAGTATAAATTTGTTGCTCAACGGCAGTTCTGTGGCCTGATAAATCGTCTGCCTTCTTATTCCCACACAGATAAAAATAATTTTGAAAAACAACAAATTTGGTCGAAAAAACAACTACGAAATTTTGTTAATTTTCCTGCAACGATTTTTTTTGAATCTCAACTATCTACAGTACTAATTTGTTGTTGAAAGGCACTCTTTGCAAGCCATTATATGACAACAACAATATATCCATAAGCAAGGCAAAAAACAATCTAACCAGCCAACGCATGTGCCTTGCTTCGGATGGTGGTGTTTTTGTTTTCTTTGTTCGACTGGCGCTGCTTTGTCTAGTTCGTTTTATTGCTGCTCTCGTGTTTTCTCCTGTCACTCGCTATTATTACCCTTAAAAACAAATTTTAATAATTTTGATGACGCAGAGTATTGAACTCATGATCTCATGTTAGGTAGTTTTGCACGTATCCTCTAGTCTAACGACATAATTTCTTTATGATGAAATAAACCAATAAGTACTGCTGCACAGTAAAAACCCCTCTAAAATTAATTTTTCTGAATACGAAATTCATATTTTTTATACCGAATATTCTAAAATAAGTTTAAGTTTAAATTTGGCCGACCGGGGAACTCGAACCTGGGTTTGCAAGTCATAAATGGCATCGCAGTTTTGTGCTCTGCATGGTAGTACGCCTTCTTTAACAACTAACTTAACTAAAGAATTATTTCAAAGTCCACATATTGCAATAATTTTGTCCGTCAAGTCTCTTGTAGAGACTGACTTACGTACTTCAACAAATAATGTCTTCGATTCAATGCACAAATTCGTTGAGAATTTAAAGTTTCACATAAAAATTTGGTACTTGGTTTTTTTCTAAGTGTTTTTTTTTTTTGTGCAGTTATTCTGCTTTGGCCCGGCACACAAATGATGCGGACCGTAACATCCGCAGTGAAGGCGTTAATCTCCTTCTTACACTGCAAGACTGTTCGTGATCCTACCGTCGTGGTTTCTATTGCCTTTATGGCCTCTTTACTGTCCGTAAAAATGCTCATACTCGACGTCCTCGCGTTATCACCACAACACCTCACGCATTCTGTGAACGCACGGATCTCCGCCTACAGGACCGTATTATAGTCAGGCAGTCTAAAAGAGATCTCAGTACCTGGTTTCTCAATGTAGACCCCCAGGCCTAATCTCTCCTCAAGCTTTGATCCATCCGAGTAATAGGATCTTCCAGATGGCAATGCTAGGGTTCCATCAATATAAGACTTTGTCACTGGCAGCTGTACCTCGCACTCGACCTCATGTGTCATCGGAAACCTCGCCCATTCCTTCCATGTTTGCCATCGTCACCTCGATTATACCGAGATGGAATGAGCTACTCCTATCCGCAATCCATTCTCCCATCGCCTTAAGTCTCATTGCCACAGTGGCTGCCTCACATTCGATCTGTATGTCTATGGTCGAATATCTAGAATAGTCTTCAGTGGCATTGTGGGCGTGGTTCTCATTGCTCCGCCTATGCCTATTTTCCTCATGTTGCACTTTTTCTTCGTCGCAGTCCTCCAAATACTGAGGCGTAAGTAAATATTGGTCTAATCGTGCTCCTGTAGAGCCAGTAAACTATCATGGGATTAAGGTCCATTTCGAGCCTACGACCCGTCTACATAGTGCCAAACATCTGTAAGCTTAAATTAAATTTTCAAAATTCAATTTTCTAGAAAGAAGGTTTTCCAGTAAATCTTATATATAAAATTCAATTTGTATTTGTTTGTGGGTTTGTTTGTTTGTAGACTCGGAAACGGCTGAAGCGATTTTCTTGAAATTTTCAATGATGGTGCATAATGCTCCCGTGGTTGATATCTGAAGGGGGAGCGGACCCTCCCCCTTACCCTAATTTTCAGAAACGCCAGATCTCAGAGATGGATGGTGCGATTTAAGCGAAGTTTTATGTGCTCTCTTATAGTAAAATGCAAACAAAAATTTGGTATTCAAATTTCGGAGGGGGTACCTAGTGGAAGCGCTCCACCCCAAAATCTACTAAATATATATACACTAATCACGACAATATGGAATTAAAATGAAAGGTATGTAAGATTAGAAAACGTATCTGATATCCAATTGTCAGGCCAAGTGCTAAGGGGACCACCCTTAGCCCCAGAACACCCCTAAATCGGACATATATACCGACCATGGCAATATGGGACTCAAATAAAATGTATTTGCGAGTAGAATACGAATCTGATACCCAAATGTGGGACCACGTTTCTGGGGGTCCACCCAACCTTTCCCAAAACACCCCCCCAAACAGGACTTATTTACTGACCATGAGAATATGGGGCTTAAATAGAAGGTATTTGAATGTCGAATACGAATCTGATATCCAAATATGGGACCAACTGTTTGGGGGGCCGTCTCTCCCTAAAAACATCCCCCCCAAGGGGTCAAATTTACGACCATAGCAATATGGGGCTCATCTGAAAGGTCTTTGGGAGTAAAGCACGAATTTGATATTAATATTCGGGAAAAGTATCTACGGGGCCACGCCACCTCCACAACACCACCCAAATGGTAGGTATTTTCTGACTATTGCAATATGAGGCTCAAATAAGAGGGTTTTTTAAGGTTGAACACGAATTCGATATATATTTTCAAGGCCAACTCACAGAGTTGCCACCCATCCCCCAAGCCGTTCATGTTTGCCGACTATGGAAATATGGGGCTCAAATTAAAGGTATGTGGGAGTTGACCACGTATCTGATATCAACATTAGGGTCCAACTGTCTAGCGGACGTCCCATCAACCACCAAATAGGACGTATTTGCTCACCAAGACAATTTGGGTCTTAAAGAGAGAGGAACTAAATATTCATAGTTTTTGGGGCCAATACCCCAAACCGGATATATTTCCTTATTTTTGCAAGAAGGAGTTTAAATGAAATTAGAAAACCAATTTGATATCCAATTTTGAGGGCATTGGCAGTATGGGGTTCAAATAAATGATATATAGATATATGAGAATGGAGCACGTTGCTGATATATTTTCCGGGCATAGTGTTTGGGGGACCACCCCAATCCCCAAAACACCCCTAAATCGGGCATATTTACCGACCATGCCAATGTGGAGCTTAAATGAAAGGTATTGGGGGGTAGTGTTAGAAATTATACCCACTTTCATGACCAATGTTCTGGGGGTCCACGCCTTTCCCAAAGTACCCCACAAACAGCAATTGTTTAGTGACCATCGCAATATGGGGTTCAAATAAAGGTATTTGGGAGTAGAATACGAATTTGATATCCAAATGTAGAACCATGTATTTTAGGCATCACTCCTTTCCCCCAAAACACCTCCCAGTGTGTAAAAATTTTTCGACCATGCCAATATGTAACTCAAATGAAAGGTATTTGAGAAAACGAATTTGATAACCAGTTTTGGGGCCAAAAACCAAACTAACGGCAATATGGGGTTTTAAAAAATGGTATTTGAGAGAAGAGCACGATGCTGATATTTTTCAGGGCCAAATGTCTGGGGGACCACCTCACCCCCGAAAACACACCTAAATCAGACATCATTAGAATATCGGGCTGAAATAAAGTATTTTAAGAATGGAGTACATCTTACATCCAAACTTAAATTCGTAGACCAATAAAGATCATATGGGATTCAGGTAAAGGCACTTTTATTGTTGAACTGTTTATCAAGCGAAGTACCATTTTCGTAGCATGGTATGGTATTTCACTAAAAGCTCTTTAATTGTCGAAAATAAATATTCCAAAGAAAATTTTGTTCCATATAAAGCAAAACAAGGCGCAGCGGAGCGGGCCCAGCCGAGCTAGTTTTTTATAAAAAACAAAATTTCAATAAAATGTCCTCTAAAGCCTTAATTTTATTGAAAATTCACATCCGCAGACAATTTTCCATATTTTAAATCGGAAAAATTAATTATTTTAATATGTGATTTTCTCACACCTAATAAATACAAACAATGACTTTTATTTCCCATCAAATACAATCTCCTGATTATCTCTGAGCAAATCATAAAGTTTTATTTTACAAACTTTTTATGTAGAATTTACAATCTAGAACTGCCAAAGACATTACTACTATTTGAGATAATCTTGGAAAAAAACCGACAAACAGTCAAAGCAGAACTACTAAAACGTGACTATTTCCCATTTGCCAAACAAGATGAGATGTTGTGACTCTCTTTCGCAGCCAAGAATCAAACGTTATCGTAACCAGGTAATAAAAATAATGTAAGTTGAAATAAAAGAGGAGGAAGTGGAATCGGAAGGAATCAACACACACAGCCAAGTATATACAGAGAAAGAATCATTACGACTATAAAACTGAAATTCGTAATTAATGCGAAGGCGCCTAGTGAGAACTCCTTTTATTATTCACTCATTCTATGGTTAAGGATAAAAGATGCATACTCCTATGGTTGGTAATAAAAAATACATTTTATGTCGGACATGAATTGCTTGCTGTTCACATACTGGCACATATATTTACATACGCCAACACATCAAATAACACCACCGGTCATTGATGTGGCAATTCGCAGTATCATTTTGCGTTATGCAGGTCTGATATTATTACAGTTGTAGTAGTACAACGACAATTGCAAACAAGTAAACGTGTGCTAAGTTCGGCCGGGCCGAATCTTATATACCCTCCACCATGGATCGCATTTGTAGAGTTCTTTTCCCGGCATCTCTTCTTAGGCAAAAAAAGGATTTAAGAAAAGATTTTCTCTGTTATAAGAGCGGTATCAAGATATGGTCCAGTTTGGACCCCAATTAAATTATATGTTGGAGACTTGTGCAAAATGTCAGCCAACTCGAATAAGAATTGCGCCCTTTGGGGGCTCAAGAAGTAAAATAGAGAGATCGATTTATATGGGAGCTGTATCGGGCTATAGACCGATTCAGACCATAATAAACACGTATGTTGATGGTCATGTGAGGATCCGTCGTACAAAATTTCAGGCAAATCGGATAATAATTGCGACCTCTTGAGGCTTAAGAAGTCAAGATCCCAGATCGGTTTATATGGCAGCTATATCAGGTTATGAACCGATTTGAACCATACATGGCACAGTTGTTGAAGTTAAGAATAAAATAGGTCATGCAGAATTTCAGTCAAATCGGATAGGAATTGCGCCCTCTAGCAGCTCAAGAAGTCAAGTCCCCAGATCTGTTTATATGACTACTATATCAGGTTATGGACCGATTTGAATCAACTCGGCACAATTGCAGGATATCATAACAAAACACGTCGTGCAAAATTTCATTGCAATCGGATAAGAATTGCGCACTCTAGAGGCTCAAAAAGTCAAGACCCAAGATCGGTTTATATGACAGCTATATCAGGTTATGAACCGATTTGAACTATACTTGGTACAATTGTTGGATATCATAACAAAATACGTCGTGCAAAATTTTATTCCAATCGGATAAGAATTGCACACTCTAGAGGCATTGACATATAGATTAAGTGTGAGGCAGCCACTGCATCTATGAGACTTTAGGCGATAGGAGAATGGATTGAGGATGGGAGCAGCTTAATCGAGGCGAAGATAGGAAACATCGATGGAAGGGAAGAAGTTTCCGATCGGATACCTGAGACGAACTTTGAGATCGAGTGCGAGGCACTGCTGCCATCGACACAGTGTTGGATTGACGGAACCCTAGTATTGACATCTTTTTTTACGTAATCAAAATGCAGGGGATGTCCCCTATATATGCAGTGCATTGCGTTGGCAATTAGGAAAGTTAAGGGCTGGATGGGGGAAAGAGGGAGTAGTGTTTATTGATATAAGTCTTAAATATCTGAACGTCAATGTCGGTGGGAAAGACATTAGCCGGAAGTCGATTCCACATACGAATGGTTCAGGCGAAAACATGAATTTTCTCGGTAATGCATGGTCCGGTCGACTGGCCAATCGATTACAAACGGGTGTGAGTTCCTGGCAAGTCTTGTATTCCTAACGTCAGGGATAAGAAGACGAATATCCCTGTAACATACGCCATAAAAATAACGATAGAGCAATACAACGCTACCCACATTCCGACGAAGTTCAAGGGAAACAATAGAATGAGCGCAGAAGATCGAGGCGCTTGGAACGCTATTCTACGTTCGGCTAGTGGAAGAAATATTCTGTCATAGCCAATTAAAGTAAAGTAAGTAATAGAGTTGGATACCCTACTGTCCCCAATCAACACCATCGCTCTTCGTTGAACCCGGTCAAGTAGCTCCACGGATGATTTTGGAGCTCCTGCCCATGTATGAGAGTTTTTTTCCATCCTCGGCCTGATGTAGGTAGTATAGATATTGAGAAGGTCAGAAGAGGTGAAATATTTCTTGCACCGCTTAAGAAAGCCCAGACACTTCGAATACGTCTTTTGACCAACGGACATTACATTGTATCTTCATGCCCAGAACATCAAGAGCATCTGAATGCTCATTATCTATACAGTCGATAGATATCGACAATTAAAGTGGGTCAGTGAATCGCTTGTGAGACAAGAAACAGCACTGCGTCTTCTGTGCCTTAAAGTCTACTCTGTTCATTCTACTCCACTCGGAAATGGCCAACAAATCCTGGGAGAGCGTCTCATCCATAATGCGACTCCTGTCCACAATTTCTGGAGGACTGGGCCAATGGTCGACTGAATATAAATGACACAGACTGCTGTCATCGGCAAATGAGTAGACTGGATTCGAAGTCTGACCCAATAGAATGTCAATGAAAATAAGAAAAAGGGAAGGGGAAAGGTGAAAGTCCTGTGGCACACCTGCGGTCAATGTATACTCATCTGATGAGAACCCATCTATGGTTGCCCAAAAAGTAATTGCGGATTTTTCATATAGTCAGCGTTGACAAATTTTTTCACAGCTTGAGACTCTGTAATTGCATTCTTTCTTCTGTCAGTTATCAGCTGTTACTTTTAGCTTGCTTTAGAAAAAAAGTGTAAAAAAAGTATATTTGATTAAAGTTCATTCTAAGTCTTATTAAAAATGCATTTACTTTCTTTTAAAAAATCCGCAGTTACTTTTTGGGCAACCCAATACAACAACTCGTATAGTGTGATCTCTGAGAAAGCTCGATATAAATCGAACGAAGTTATTACCGACACCACAAGCAACAAGCTTTGATAAAAGTGCACCGTGCCAGACCCTATCAAATGCCTTGGAGATTACACGAGCCACGACCTTACTCTCTCCAAAGTGGTAGATAGAGCGACAAAAATGCCATTAGGTCTCCCGTAGAGCGATTTCTGCGGAATCCATACTGTCTGTCGCTAAGAAGGCCATTGGACTCTAAGTATCTGACAAGATGATGGTTAACCTTACTCTCCATAACCTTGGAGAGAGCGAAGCATATCGCAATTGGCCGCTAATTCGCAGGGTTGTTCGCCCCACCTTTTTTGGGGATGGGCTGACCGTTCGCAACCTTTCAACGCCGTGGGAAAACACCCGCACGGTAAGCAAGGTTCAAAAGGTTGCGTGGTGGACTAGCAAGCGTCGAAGAACACTTACAAAAGACAAGGGTTGATATAATGTCCGGGCCCGGAGATTTGTTAAAGTCGAGATCCGCAGGCGGAGATCCGGGCGATCACGGAATGCGTGAAGTGGTGTGGTGCTAACGCGAGGACGTCGAGTGTGAATATCTTTGCAAATGCAAATTTTGCCCATGAACATTCCACAAAGGAACAGGGGCAAACTTCTCACCCTTTTTATAGCCGAGTCCGAACGGTCTGCCGCAGGGCGACACCCCTTCTCGGAGAAAAGTTTTACAAGGCATATTACCTCACAAATGTTGCCAGCATTAGGAGGGGAAAGCCACCGCTGAAAATGTTTTCTGATGGTCTCGCCAGGATTCGAACCCAGGCGTTCAGCGTCATAGGCGGACATGCTAATCTCTGCGCTACGGTGGCCTCTGAACATCTTTGCCGACAGTAACATTGCCATTATGGCAATAATAACCAGGACGGTAAGGATGGCAAAATCCGCATCGTTTGGGTGCCGGGCCATAACGGAGTAAGGGGGAATGAAAGGGCAGATGATTTGGCGATGAAGACCAGAGGACGGCCGCCAATAAATTTGGTTAACCCGAAGCCTTTCGGGTTGACGCAGTCCGATTTAAAGGAGTGGGCGACGAATGCGAATGCAACATTTTCGAACAGCGAAACTGTCTGTAGAACGGCGAAAATCCTATCGAGGGATCCAGGTCGTGAGAAAACGAGGCTTTCACTGAAAGGCAGTAGGAAGGAGGTTAGTATAGCTATTGGTAACATAGCGAGATACACAGGACTACAAGCTCACTTATGTAAAATCAGTGCGGCAAGTGTAGGGCATGCGGGAAAGACCCTAAATCATGGGATCGGTCTTTATAGGAGCTATATGTAAATATGGCCCGATCTGAATCATATGCAGGTTTTTGGGCCTACGTGCAAGACCCTAAATCGGCCGACCAGTCTATATGGCGGGTACATCTAAATATGGTCCGACATGGACCATATTCGACACCGATTCCAAGAGTGCCGTAATTATGGGCTTAAGACCCTCAAACGTAATAAATGCAGCATTTGTTTAAACCCGAAATCGGCAGATGAATCTTTATGGCAACTATACCTAAACATAATCCTATCTGGACCACATTCGAAACAGATGTCGGGAGTCTATATATAAAAGGGTTGCGTGACTGACCGATTGCTGACTGATCATTGGCCAACCCAAACGGCTAAAGCTAGGATCATGAAATTTTGCACGAAAGTTGGTCTTGGGTCATAGGCACGAGATGAGGCTGGATTTGCTGATATTCGTTCGATTAGGTACTTTAAAGTACCAAAAAATTCTCGAACAAAATAAGGTTTGTTAAAAAATTGTTTTTTGAAAACCGTACCGGAAGTGGCGCAAATAGTTCGTTAAGTACCACAATTGGTACTATTTGGTACTTCCTTTGTAAATTGAACTAGAGCTCTGAATTTAGGAACTTATGTAAACTTTGACAACCTTAGTTGGGTGACTTAAAGGAGTTTTTGAAAATTTTTACATTTAGGTACTAAAAATGTACCAAAAAGGTACGAAATGGCTGAACTTTGTACAGGGCGTATGAATAGAGGTAGAATTTTGGAATTTGACTTAAAAGACATCTAGTGCAAAAGGAAGAGGGTGAAAAGAAAAATGGAAAAGTAGTACTCATCACAGGGGAAAACGTACGTTTAGTACCGCTGTTGGTACCATTTGGTACTTTCTTTACGGATGTAGCTAAAGGTCTGATATTTGGCATGCTGGTATAACTAGGAAAAATATAACGGGTGACTTTGATCTTTTTGCAAAGTTACCCGTAAGTTTTGATACCAATATTGGTACCATTTAGTACTTTCTGTGCAGACGGAGCAAGGGGTCTGAAATATGGCACGTAGGTAAAACTTAGAAATATATGATGGCTGAATAAATGATCTATTCAAAACTCGTACATTTTGGTACCAAAATTGGTACCATTTCGTTCTTTCTTTACAGATGGAGCTAGAGGTGTGAAATTGGCATGCTAGAAGAAATATGACGGGTGACTATGATCCTATGATCATTTAACAATTCGTAAATTTTGGTACCAACACTGGTAGCATTTGGTACTTTTGTGCAGATGGAGCTAGGGGTCCGAAATTTGGAAACTTAGAAATATTTGATGGGCAACTAAACGGTTTTTTTCACAATTCGAACATTTTTACTTTTGGTACTTTCTTTATAGATGAAGCTAGAGGTCCGAGGTACCAAAATTGGTACAATTTTGTATTTTCTGTTCAGATGGAGCTGGAGGTCTGAATTTTTGGCATTTAGGTACAACTAAGAAATATATGATGGGTGGCTAAATGATCTATTCACTATTCGCACATTTTGGTACCAAAATTGGTACCATTTGGTACTTTCTTCTTAGATGTAACTAGAGTTCTGAAATTTGGCATGTAGGTGCAAATAAGAAATATACGATTGGTGACTAAATGATCTATTAAAATTCATAATTTTTGTACCAAAATTGGTACTATTTGGTACTTTCTTTACAAATGGAGCTAGAGGTCTGAAATTTAGCAGGTAGGCACAAAAAGAAAATATATAATGGGTGATTAAATGATATATTCAAAATGCATACATTTTGGTATCAAAAATGTACAAAATATTAAGAATAGCTTATCTACGCCTGCAGCGAACGGGGAATGCTAAAATAAAAATTAATTCATTTTGGTACTCAAACGTACAAAATGGTACATTCATAACGGAGAAACAAATTGGGAAACAAATACATCTTGACTATAAATTTTTGGGTGACCAGAAGAATATTCAAAGTCGTACATTAAGGTACTAAAACGTACAAAATGGAACATTTTTTTACAATTTGAGCTAAAGCACTCAAAATTAGGATACGGTTACACCTTAACGGTTAATATTGGGCCGCAAGATGATTTGTGTTTAATTCATGCATTTAGGTACTAAAACAAGGATGTTGGCACATTGCTTACAGAGTGATTTTAAGCTCACAAAATTGGGATACAGCTACACGTTGGCTATAAATTTTGGCCGACCAGAAGATTTTTTTTTTTTCAAATTGGTACATTTAGGGTACCAAATTGGTACATTTAAGTACCATTTTGTATGTTAAATGGTACTTTTGTACGAGTTGAGCTAAAGCGCTTAAAATTGGGTTTCATTTATACCTTGGCAATATATATTGGGTGACTTAATGATTTTACCAATGTATTGTAATTCTTGGTACTATTTCGTACTTTCTTTACGGAAGGGGACACAATTCTGAAATTATATACGCAATTATTACACAAATTCAAAATCTTATAAACTGAGTGACTACATAGGTTTGTGGAAGTCTTACACTAAAAAGGGGGTAGCGAAGCGGACCACCGGGATGCTAGTCAGGTTATTAATGCGGCCTGACGATACCATCAGACAAAATTTTAA
>NC_081555.1:101921929-101992374 GCF_963082655.1 Stomoxys calcitrans | reverse complement strand
TTTCGAAAAGGATTGTTTATGCACCCTTTTACTTGGAAAAGGGTAGTTTTACCACCCTTTTGTTTAGGAAAGTGTAGCTTTAGTTTCCTTTTCCTTGGGAAAAATAGTTTTAGTACCTTTTTCGTTGGCAAAGTGTAGTTTTAGTACTATAGTCCTTGGTAAAGTGTGGTTTAGTTACCTCTTCCTTAGGCAAGGGTAGTTTTGGTACCCTATTTTTTGGGAATGGGTAGCTATAGCACTCTATTCTTTGTAAAAGGGTGGTTTTAGTAAACCTTTCCTTGGGATAGGGTGGTTTTGGCAACATTTTCCTAGGTAGGGGGTGGTTTTAGTACCCTATTCCCCGAGAAAAATCAGTTTTAGTAACCTTTTCCTTGGGAAAGGGTAGTTTTAGTACCCTATTCCTTGGCACAGGGTAGTTTTGTGCCCTATTCCTTGGGAGCGGGTAGTTTTAGTACCATATTCATTGAGAGAGGGTAGTTTTAGTACCCTATTCTTTGGGAGAGTGTAGCTTTGTACAGTTTTACTTGGGAATGGATAGTTTTAGTACCCCTTTCCTTGGGAGAGGGTTTTTTAGTACCCTATTCCTTGGTAAAGGGTTGTTTTAGTACCCTATTCTATGGGAAAGGGTAGTTTTGTATCAAAGAGGGTTGGGAGAGGGTTTTTTAGTACCCTATTCCTTGGGAAAGGGTTGTTTTAGTACCCTATTCTATAGGAAAGGGTAGTTTTGTATCATAGTTTTCAACCTATCTGCCCAAAATTTGGCACGGATTGTTTTGTTACTGATCTTAACATATCTAAAAGATTTCATCAATATTGGTTTAGATTTGGATATAGCTCCCATATATATATATACCGCTGGATTTGAAGTTCTGTGACCGTAGTAACAACAATTTTCAAACTATCTGTTCGAAAAAATTCGATTTAGATTTAGATATATCTCTCATATACATACTATAGGTTGCCCAAAAAGTAATTGCGGATTCTTTCTTCTGTCAGTTATCAGCTGTTACTTTTAGCTTGCTTTAGAAAAAAAGTGTAAAAAAAGTATATTTGAATAAAGTTCATTCTAAGTTTTATTAAAAATGCATTTACTTTCTTTTAAAAAATCCGCAATTACTTTTTGGGCAACCCAATATATCTATTGCCTGAATTTATAGTGGTGGGTAGGTGTAGCGCCCGACTTTTGCCTTTCCTTACTGGTTTAACGTTTAGCTAAATCTTGAAATTTGTCTTCCATTTGGGTGACACCAAAAGCATCGTGGGTAGGTGTAGGGCCCGACTTTTGCCTTTCCTTACTGGTTTAACATTTAGCTAAATCTTGAAATTTGTCTTCCATTTGGGTGACACCAAAAGCATCGTGAGAAAATAAGCAGCCCCAGAGCCATTGTTCCAAGCAAGTTAATGCTTTGAGCTTATTTTTTGGGTATAGTTACATTAATACACATATCCTCAGCTGTTTACTTGTGTTCTACGACTCTCTCCTCCTCCTTCTCTTCTCTCCTCTTTAGTGTAAGTTGTTCATACTACTGGCAACATGATTCGCTTTAATCAGGGAAAACATCGTTGTCGTTTCATCATTCCGCCATAGTCATCAGTCTCATAAGTCAGTCATCATGATTATATGACTATGAATAATGATGTGAACATTTATTTCTGGCCAATAAAGGCATTCAAATGGGAACTTAAAAAGAACTATAATAAAAAAACACAAGTTTTTCTACTGCCTTGAAAGGTTCAATATGTCTTAAAGAAAGAGAAAAACACAAGACAGCCAAAGGCATATACCATCATACTCCTATGATATATTCACACGAGTTTGGATGTGTGTGTGTGTGTGCCTGTGCATATTTACTTAGCTGTACAAGAATACAGTACTTAAAACATATTTACCAGAGTGTGAATGTACAAAGTACATGTGATACAAGTGCCCCAACTCATGCCCTGTTTAGCATATGGTAATGATGAAGACAACCGACAATGTGTGAGATGCTGCTTGAGTAGATGTCAGAGATGTAGTGATAGCACTCGCTCTCTCACACTTGCCTAAGACATGATACTCTCACGTATGCTTTTGGGAAAGTGTGAAACGATTGCGTGGGTGTTAGTAGGTGGCAGTCGTTGAGTAGAAGTATTATTCACTAATACTACCTTCTTATAGCACTCATTTACACACTGGCTGGTTCTTGTACAATGCCAAGATGCTTTCAGTAGACACCAGCAAGTATTTTTACACTCTCACCCCAGCCAGAGAAGGTAATGGGGAGGCAGTTTTGTGTGTTGGGCTTACAATACCCAGCAGCTTTCTGAAGACACCAACAAGTATTTTCACCACCCCAGAAAGGTAAGTGAGGCAAGTTTGTTCAGTAACATCAAGCCATCATGTAAAATATTAAAGGTGAAAAGAATTTGTAGAGGGGATTTCACCTAAGGGTTTTTACATTCTCTTAAAGATGATTCATCAGTTCGTCAGTATAAATCAGGCAAAAACTCTACTATTTTAGGCAAATACACTAATTAGTATGTTACTCAGAATGAATACAGAGATGTTCGTATTGAATAAATGGCCCTGGCATGAAGAATAAGTGGTAGTTTTTTAGGTTATTCATTTCTATTCTTTTATGAATTAGAGAGAAAAAACAAGAGTTCTGCATATTCACAAAACTTGTTGCAGCAGATAAACACTTACAACTAATTACTCATGCCACAGGCGATATTTTTGTCTTTTTTGTACCACAAAAAATACAATTTTGTATGATACGATCTTTGGGGTTTTTGGCAAAGTGCTAACATCAACCCTGCCACCAAGTTCACTTTCTACGTATTACCCATAGTTGACAACGTATTACAAAAATATTCCCTTTCCATATTTCCTCCGTTCGGTAAATCTTTACAAGTTTAAAGGGTCTATGTACATGAAAATCTATACACCATAGGATAATGTATGCAAGGGTGTTATATCCTCTTTGTAAGCTGCTTGTTTTCTTAAAGAATGTTTGATGTGGCATTCATGCCTTCAGGCAAGGATGTTGATGATGTTGTTGATAATGTGTAGGCCCTTAAAAAAAAGGTCTTATTAGAATATCCAAATATTTATGATTATTTTCGCTAGTCGGCGAAATATAATCAAATAAGTATTTCTGCTCATGGAGGGCTGGGTAAACGATGATGTAGGCAAGTGTTTGCAATAGAAGGTTGCGGAAAAAATTTTTTAAATTGGCAGTAAATGCTTGGCAGAAGGCATAACAAATTTATGTTTTGAACCTTTACTAGGGTAATGGAATATTAATAGAGTTGTCATTGAAATACTTTGCAAGGAAAAGTTAATTTTTACAAGTAAAAGCCGGGACGAATACCCTCAACCATGGATTGCATTTGAAATAAAATTACACAAAATTTTGAAGAAAAAAAAATTTATAAAAATAAATCGGACAAAAATTGCGGCTTGTAAGAACTGAAGAAGTCATATCAGGAGATCTGTTTATATGGGAGGTATATCAGGCTATAGACAGATTTAAACCGTACTTGGCACAGTTGGTGAAAGTCATAACAAAACACTATATGGAAAATTTCAGTCAACTCTGACAAAAAATGCGGCTGTTTATATGGGAGCTACATCACGTTATAGACCTATTCGGACCGTACTACGCACAAGTGTTGGAAGTCATAACGGAACACAATGTGCAGAATTTCAGCTAAATCGAACAAAAATTGCTGCTTGTTAGGACTCAAGAAATCAAATCGGGAAATCGGTTTATATGGGAGCTATATCAGGTTAAAGACCGATTTAAACAGTACTTGGCACAGTTGTTGAAAGTCATAACAAAACACTGCATGCAATATTTCAGCCAACTCTGAAAAAAATTGCTGCTTGTTAGGACTCAAGAAATCAAATCGGGAAATCGGTTTATATGGGAGCTATATCAGATTATAGACCGATTTGGATCGTACTTGACACGGTTGTTAGATGTAACAACAGAACACAACGTGCAAAATTTCAGGCAAATCGGACAAAAATTGCGGCCTCCAGGGGCTCAAGAAGATTGCATTTGAAATAAAATGAAGCAAAATTAAAAAAAAAAAATTCTATAAAAATAAATCGGCAAAAATTGCGGCTTATAAGGACTTAAGAGGTCAAATCTGGATATCGGTTTATATAGGAGCTATTACAGCTTATAGGCCGATTTGGACCGTACTTAAAAGTTGGAAGCCGTAACAGAATACTACGTGCAAAATTTCAGCCAAATCGATCGAAAATTGCGGCTACCAGGGGCTCAAGAAGTCAAATCGGGAGATCGGTTTATAAGGGCGCTATATCTGAATCTGAACCGATATAGCCCATATGCAGTCCCCAACGATCTACATCAATACTAAGTATCTGTGGAAAGTTTCGGTCGGCTGGTTTTACGCGTTCGACCGCTATCGTGATTTCGACAGACGGACGGACGGACAGGGCTAGATCGATTCAGAACGTCGAGGAGTTTAAGGATATATTTACTTTATAGGGTCTTAAACGAATATTCCGAGGTGTTACAAACGGAATGACTAGATAAGATTTTTTGGTGGTAGGTATAAATATAGACCGATCTAAATCCTATTAGGTTTAGATGCCAAGAAGTTTTGGGAAATTAAGAACTGCAAGTTGTGTTTGGCATATCAAAACTCTTGTCCGATAACTGTATATAGATCGATTTTCCGAATAAAATAAGGTTAGATTGGGTTAAAAAAATGGTGCAGATATTAAGCCGCTCCATGCCACTATGGGCATATACCTAAGCCAGTAATCGGCTTGGTATGCGCTCTAAATACTAAAAAAAAATTAATGTCGAAAAAGAAAATCTAAGTTTGAAATTTCGTGCTACTTACAAAATCGTTAATTGTTTTCCATGCCACGTCTCTAAGTTGGTTTGTGCCTGGTATTGTGTCCCCACCTATGTGCTGGTATCTGTTAGATGCGAAAGGCGGGCAATGACATAGGAAATGCTTCAACGTATCATCTTCCCAACATGCCCTACACATGCTACCACTTGCCGCACCGATTTTACATAAGTGAGCTCGTAGTCCTATGGATCCCGTTATTATACGAAAAACCATACTGGCCTTCTTCTAACTTCCTTTCAGTAATAGCTTGTATTCTCACTATCTGGTTCTCCTCATAGTATTTTCGCCGTCCCACCGACCGTTTCGCTGTTTCACAGGTTTACATGCGCTTTTATCGCCGAGGCCCTTAACTCGGACTGCGTCGACCCTAAAGGCTTCGGGTTACCCAAGTTTATTGAAGGCAGTTCTCTGGCCTGCCAAATCGTCTGCCTTCTCATTCCCACAAAAATAATTTTGAAAAACAAAAACTTTGGTCGAAAAAAACGACAACGAAATTTGTTAATTTTTCTGCAACAATTTATTTAGTTTGAAAGGCTTCGGCTTAACCAAGGTTATTGACGGCAGTTCTCTGCCTTCTCATTCCCACACAGATAAAAATAATTTTGAAAAACAACAACTTTGGTCGAAAAAACAATAACAAAATTTGTTAATTTTCCTGCAACAACTTATTTTGAATCTTAACCACCCATAGTATAAATTTGTTGCTCAACGGCAGTTCTGTGGCCTGATAAATCGTCTGCCTTCTTATTCCCACACAGATAAAAATAATTTTGAAAAACAACAAATTTGGTCGAAAAAACAACTACGAAATTTTGTTAATTTTCCTGCAACGATTTTTTTGAATCTCAACTATCTACAGTACTAATTTGTTGTTGAAAGGCACTCTTTGCAAGCCATTATATGACAACAACAATATATCCATAAGCAAGGCAAAAAACAATCTAACCAGCCAACGCATGTGCCTTGCTTCGGATGGTGGTGTTTTTGTTTTCTTTGTTCGGCTGGCGCTGCTTTGTCTAGTTCGTTTTATTGCTGCTTGTGTTTTCTCCTGTCACTCGCTATTATAACCCTTAAAAACAAATTTTAATAATTTTGATGACGCAGAGTATTGAACTCATGATCTCATGTTAGGTAGTTTTGCACGCATCCTCTAGTCTAACGACATAATTTTCTTTATGATGAAATAAACCAATAAGTACTGCTGCACAGTAAAAACCCCTCTAAAATTTATTATTTTTTTGAATACGAAATTCATATTTTTTATACCGAATATTCTAAAATAAGTTTAAGCTTAAGTTTGGCCGACCGGTGAACTCGAACCTGGGTTTGCAAGTCATAAATGGCATCGCAGTTTTGTGCTCAGCATGGTAGTACGCCTTCTTTAACAACTACCTCAACTAAAGAATTTTTTGAAAGTCCACAAAATTGCAATAATTTTGTCCGTCAAGTCTCTTGTAGAGACTGACTTACGTACTTCAACAAATAATGTCTTCGATTCAATGCACAAATTCGTTGAGAATTTAAAGTTTCACATAAAAATTTGGTACTTGGTTTTTTTCTAAGAGTTATTTTTTTCTGTGCAGTTATTCTGCTTTGGCCCGGCACACAAATGATGCGGATCGTAACATCCGCATTAATCTCCTTCTTACACTGCAAGACTGTTCGTGATCCTACCGTCGTGGTTGCTATTACCCTTATGGCCTCTTTACTGTCCTTAAAAATACTCATACTCGACGTCCTCGCATTATCACCACAACACCTCACGCATTCTGTGAACGCACGGATCTCCGCCTGCAGGACCGTATTATAGTCAGGCAGTCTAAAAGAGATCTCAGTACCTGGTTTCTCAATGTAGACCCCCAGGCCTGATCTCTCCTTAAGCTTTGATCCATCCGAGTAATAGGATCTTCCAGATGGCAATGCTAGGGTTCCATCAATATAAGACTTTGTCACTGGCAGCTGTACCTCGCACTCGACCTCATGTGTCATCGGAAACCTCGCCCATTCCTTCCATGTTTGCCATCGTCACCTCGATTATACCGAGATGGAATGAGCTACTCCTATCCGCAATCCATTCTCCCATCGCCTTTAGTCTCATAGCTACAGTGGCTGCCTCACACTCGATCTGTATGTCTATGGTCGAATATCTAGAATAGTCTTCAGTGACATTGTGAGCGTGGTTCTCATTGCTCCGCCTATGCCTATTTTCCTCATGTTGCACTTTTTCTTCGTCGCAGTCCACCAAACGCCTTAGCAGTTTGGTCTAGTCGTGCTCCTGTAAAGCCAGTAAGCTATCCTGGGATTAAGACCCATTTCGAGCCAACGACCCGTCTACATAGTGCCAAACATCTGTGAGCTTAAATTAAATTTTCAAAATTTTTTTTTTAAGTTTTCGCTAGTAATAAAATTTTCATTAGATTTCTATGAAATTTTCTAGAAAGAAGGTTTTCCAGTAAATCTTATACATAAAATTCAATTTGTATTTGTTTGTAGGTTTGTTTGTTTGTAGACTCAGAAACGGCTGAACCGATTTTCTTGACATTTTCACTGATAGTGCATAATGCTCCCATGGTTGATATCTGAAGGGGGAGCGGACCCTCCCCCTTACCCTAATTTTCAGAAACGCCGGATCTTTGAGATGGGTGGTGCGGTGCGATGGTTTAAGCGAAGTTTTATGTGCTATCTTATAGTAACCTGTAAACAAAAATTTGGTATTCAAATTTCGGATGGGGTACCTAGGGGAAGCGCCCCACCCCAAAATCTACCAAATATATATATACACCAATCACGACAATATGGAATTAAAATGAAAGGTATGTAAAATTAGAAAATGTATCTGATATCCAATTGTCAGGCCAAGTGCTAAGGTGACCATCCTAAGCCCCAGAACACCCCTAAATCGGACATATATACCGACCATGGCAATATGGGACTCAAATAAAATGTATTTGCGAGTAGAATACGAATTTGATATCGAAATGTGGGACCACGTTTCTGGGGGTCCACCCAACCTTTCCCAAAACACCCCCCATACAGGACTTATTTACTGACCATGGGAATATGGGGCTTAAATAGAAGGTATTTGAATGTAGAATACGAATCTGATATCCAAACATGGGAACAAGTGTTTGGGGGGCCGCCTCTAACCAAATCGTCCCCCAAAGGGGTCAAATTTACGACCATAGCAACATGGGGCTCAACTGAAAGGCCTATGGGAGTAAAGGCCACGCCACCTCCACAACACCACCCAAATAGTAAGTATTTTCTGACTATTGCAATATGAGGCTCAAATAAGAGGGTTTTTAAGGTGGAACACGAATTCGATGTATATTTTCAAGGCCAACTCACAGAATGGCCACCCATCCCCCAAAACACCCCCCAAGCCGTTCATGTTTGCCGACTATGGAAATATGGGGCTCAAATTAAAGTTATGTGGGAGAAGACCACATATCTGATATCAACATTAGGGGCCAACTGTCTAGCGGACGTTCCACCAACCCCCCAATAGGATGTATTTGCTCACCAAGACAATTTGGGTCTTAAAGAGAGAGGAAATAAATATTTATAGTTTTTGGAGCCAATACCCCAAACCGGATATATTTTCTGATTTTTGCAATAAGGAGTTTAAATGAAATTAGAAAACCAATTTGATATCCAATTTTGAGGCCAATGGCAATATGGGGTTCAAACAAATTATATATAGATATATGAGAATAGAGCACGTTGCTGATATATTTTCCGGGCATAGTGTTTGGGGGACCACCCCAATACCCACAACACCCTTAAATCGGGCATATTTACCGAATTAATACCCACTTTCGTGGCCAATTTTCTGGGGGTCCACGCCTTTCCCAAAGTACCCCACAAACAGCAATTTTTTAGTGACCATCGCAATATGGGGCTCAAATAACCTTTATTTTGGGAGTAGAATACGAATTTGATATCCAAATGTAGGACCATGTATTTTAGGCATCACCCCTTCCCCAAAAACACCTCCCAGTGTGTAAAAATTTTTCGACCATGCCAATATGTAACACAAATGAAAGGTATTTGAGAAAACGAATTTGATAGCCAATTTTGGGGCCATGTGTTTGGGGGACGCCTCATCCTGTTAACTCAGCCTCAAAACTAACGGCAATATGGGGTTTAAAAAATGGTATTTGAGAGAAGAGCACGATGCTGATATTTTTTCAGGGCCAAATTTCTGGGGGACCAGCTCACCCCCGAAAACACACCTAAATCAGACATCATTAGAATATCGGGCTGAAATAAAGTATTTTAAGAATGGAGTACATCTTACATTCAAACTTAAATTCGTAGACCAATAAAGATCATATGGGATTCAGATAAAGGCACTCCTATTGTTAAACTGTTATTCAAGCGATATACTATTTTCGTAGCATGGTATTTTACTAAAAGCTTTTAAATTGTCGAAAATAAATATTCCAAGGAAAATTTTGTTCCATATAAAGCAAAAGAAGGGGCAGCGGAGCGGGCCCAGCCCAGCTAGTTTTTTTTATAAAAAACAAAAATTTTCAATAAAATTTCCTCTAAAGCCTAAATTTTATTGAAATTTTCCATATTTGAAATTAAAAAAAATAATTATTTTAATATGCGTTTTTCTCACACCTAATGAATACAAACTATGACTTTTATTTTCCATCAAATACAATCTCCTGATTATCTCTGAGCAAATCATAAAGTTTTATTTTACAAACTTTTTATGTAGAATTTACAATCTAGCACTGCCAAAGTCATTACTACTATTTGAGATAATCTTGGAAAAAAACCGACAAACAGTCAAAGCAGAACTACTAAAACGTGACTATTTCCCATTTGCTAAACAAGATGAGATGTTGTGACTCTCTTTCGCAGCCAAGAATCAAACGTTATCGTAAGCAGGTAATAAAAATAATATAAGTTGAACTAAAAGAGGAGGAGGAGGAAGTGGAAACGGAAGGAATCAACACACACAGACAAGTATATACAGAGAAAGAATCATTACGACTATAAAACTGAAATTCGTAATTAATGTGAAGGCGCCTAGTGAGAACTCCTTTTATTATTCACTCATTCTATGGCTAAGGATAAAAGATGCATACTCCTTTGGTTGGTAATAAAAAATAAATTTTATGACGGATATGATTTGCTTGTCATTCATATACTGTCACACATACCCGTATGCACATACGCCAACACATCAAAAAACACCACCGGTCGTTAATGTGTCAATTTGCAGTATCACTTTGCGTTCTGCAGGTCTGATTTTATTAAACTTGTAGTAGGTAACGCTTACAACGACAATTGCAAACTTTGGATACTCACCGCCGTCATTATATTCATCCCGGAACCTTTATAAAATTCACTGTTACAAATGTAAGCGAAATCAGATAGAAAATGCGGAATTTATGGATATATCTATATTTACGGCATATCTATCTATTTAAATCTACATACATGGCAGCTATACCTATATATTCGAAAACAGGTAATAAATGCGGTATTTATGGGCTTAGCCCCATAAATCGGCAGATCAATCTATATGGCAACTAAACTCGAAACAGATGTCCGGACTCTTTATACAACTCACTGTTTCAAATTTCAACTTTGGTGGATTTGGATTTGGTGATATTCGTATGTTTAGGTACTAAAAAGTACCAAAAAGTACGAAATGGTACATATTTGCCCAGCGCGAAAGGTAAGGAGAAGAATTATGTTCTTGGGCTCAAACTAAAGAGCGTCTCGAAGAAATAAGATTTGGTGAAAACAAGTAAAAAGGCGTTAAATTCGACCGGGCCGAACTTTGGATACCCACCACCTCGGGTTTATATGTAAACCGCCTTTCAAAATCCGGTCAAAATTGCATACCTTATGTCCCATAGCGGTTTTATCGAAATATGTTCCGATTTGGACCAAATACAAATACCACCGTAGCGCAGAGGTAAGCATGTCCGCCTATGACGCTGAGCGCCTGGGTTCGAATCCTGGCCAGACCATCAGTAAAAATTTTCAGCGGTGGTTTTCTTCTTCTAATGCTGGCAACATTTGTGAGGTACTATGCCATGTAAAACTTCTCTCCAAAGAGGTGTCGCACTGCGGCACGCCGATCGGACTCGGCTAAAAAAAGGAGGCCCCTTATCATTGAGCTTAAACTTAAATCCAACTGCACTCATTGATATGTGAGAAGTTTGCCCCTGTTCCTTAGTGGAATGTTCGTGGTCAAAATTTGCAAATTTTACTAATAAGTTCAAGTCATTGTTCAATTGTGTATAACAAAATATTGGTCTTTTTAGTAGCTATATCCAAAAATAAACCGATCTGAACCATAAAACATGGATGTCGAAAAGCCTAACATAAGTCACTGTGTCAAATTTCAGTTAAATCGGATTATAAATGCGCCTTTTTTAGGGCCAAGACTTTAAATCGAGATATCGGTCTATATGGCAGCTATATGCAAATCTTGATCGAATTAGACCAAATTGCAGAAATATGGGGAGGGGCTTAACTTAACTCACTGTCCCAAATTTCGGAAAAATCGGACAACAAATACGCCTTTAATGGGCCCAAAACATTAAACCGAGAGATCGGTCTATATGGCAGCTATAACCAAATCTGCACCGATCTGGGCCAAATTGACAAAGTTTGTTGAAGGTCCTAACACAACTCACTGTCCCAAATTTCGACCACATCGTACAATAAATGCGCTTTTTATGGCCCCCAAACCTAAAACCGAGAGATCGGTCTATATGGCAGCTATATCCAAATCTGAACCGATCTGTGCCATACTTCAAAAGTATGTCAAGGGGCTCAACATAACTCACTGTCCCAAATTTGAACAAAATTTGATAATAAATGTGGCTTTTATGGACCTAAGACCCTAAATCGGAGGTTCGGTCTATATGGCAGCTATATCCAAATCTGGACCGATCTGGGCCAAATTAACGAAGGATGTCGAAGGGCCTAACACAACTCACTGTCCCAAATTTCAGCAAATTCGGATAATAAATGTGGCTTTTATGGGCCTAAGACCCTAAATCGGAGGATTGGTCTAAATGGCAGCTATATCCAAATATGCACCCATCTGGGCCAAATTGACGAAGTATGTCGAAGGTCCTAACGCAACTCACTGTCCCAAAATTTCGACAAAAACAGATAATAAATGTGGCTTTTACCGTAAATCGGCGGATCGGTCTATATGGGGGCTATATGAAGATATTGTACGATATATCCCATCTTCGAACTTAACCTGCTTATGGACAAAAAAAGAATCTGTGCAAAGTTTCAGCTCAATATCTCTATGTTTAAAGACTGTAGCGTGATTTCAACAGACAGACGGACGGACATGTCTAGGTCGTCTTAGATTTTTACGCTGATCAAGAATATATATACTTTATAGGGTCGGAAATGGATATTTCGATGTGTTGCAAACGGAATGACAAAATGAATATACCCCCATCCTTCGGTGGTGGGTATACAAATATTTGAAGATCGTACCGGTAGTAAGATAAATTGTACGTTAATAAGGGAAATGGTAATATTTAGTACTTTCTTTGCAAATTGAACTAAAGCTCTGCATTTTGTAACTTAGGTACACTATGGCAACCTTAATTGGGTGACTAGTTTGGAGTTTGGAATTTAAATTAAGGTACTAAAAAATTGTACCAAAAAGGTACGAAATGGGTGAACTTTGTACAGGGCGTATGGATAGAGACAGAATTTTGAAATTTGACTTAAAAGATATCTAGTGCAAAAGAATGAGGGTAAAAACAAAAATGGAAAAGTAGTACTGGTCACGGGGGGAAGCGTACGTTTAGTACCGCTGTTGGTACCCATTTGGTACCCATGAAGCTAAAGGTCTGATATTTGGCATGTTGGTATAACTAGGACAAATATAAAGGGTGACTTTGATCTTTTTGCAAAGTTACCCGTAAGTTTTGATACCAATATTGGTACCATTTGGTACTTTCTGTGCAGACGGAGCAAGGGGTCTGAAATTTGGCAAGTAGGTAAAACTTAGAAATATATGATGGGTGAATAAATGATCTATTCAAAATTCGTACATTTTGGTACCAAAATTGGTACCATTTCGTAATTTCTTTACAGATGGAGCTAGAGGTGTGAAATTGGCATGCTAGAAGAAATATGACGGGTGACTATGATCATATGATCATTTTACAATTTGTAAATTTTGGTATCAACACTGGTAGCATTTGGTACTTTCTGTGCAGATGGAGCTAGGGGTCCGAAATTTAGCATGTAGTTAAACTTAGAAATATTTGATGGGCAACTAAACGGTTTTATTCACAATTTGAACATTTTGGTACCAAAATTTTTACTTTTGGTACTTTCTTTATTGATGAAGCCAGAGGTCCGAGGTACCAAAGTTTGTACAATTTTGTTATTTCGGTTCAGATGGAGCTAGAGGTTTGAAATTTGGCATTTAGGTACAACTAAGAAATATATGATGGGTGGCTAAATGATCTATTCGCCATTCGCACATTTTGGTACCAAAATTGGTACCATTTGGTGCTTCCTTCATAGATGTAGCTAGAGATATTAAATTTGGCATGTAGTTGCAAATAAGAAATATACGATTGGTGACTAAATGATCTATTAAAAATTCATAATTTTTTGTACCAAAATTGGTACCATTTGGTACTTTCTTTACAAATGGAGCTAGAGGTCTGAAATTTTGTATGCAGATAAATGGTTTTTCTCACAATTCGAACATTTTGGTACCAAAATTTTTACCTTTGGTACTTTCTTTATAGATGAAGCTAGAGGTCCGAGGTACCAAAGTTGGTACAATTTTGTTATTTCTGTTCAGATGGAGCTAGAGGTCTGAATTTTTGGCATTTAGGTACAACTAAGAAATATATGATGGGTGGCTAAATGATCTATTCACCATTTGCACATTTTGGTACTAAAATTGGTACCATTTGGTACTTTCTTCATAGATGTAGCTAGAGATCTGAAATTTGGCATGTAGGTGCAAATAAGAGATATATGATTGATGACTAAATGATCTATTAAAAATTCATAATTTTTTGTACCAAAATTGGTACCATTTGGTACATTCTTTACAGATGGAGCTAGAGGTCGAAAAATTTCTGTGCAGATACAACTAGGAATAATTTGATGGGTGACTAAATAATCTATTCACAACTCGTACATTTTGGTACCATTTGGTACTTTCTTTACAGATGGAGCTAGAGGTCTGAAATTTGGCATGCAGGTAGAAGAAGGAATGTATAATTAACAGGGGTTTAAATTTTATATGCAAAAAAATCGTACATTTTGGTATCAAAAAGTGCAAAATATTAAGAAATAGCTTATCTACGCCTGCAGCGAATGGGGAATGCTAAAATTAAAATTAATTATTTTATGTACTCAAGTGAATAAAATGGTACACTCTTAACGGAATGAACCAGATCTCTTAAAATATGGAAACAAATACACCTGGACTATAAATTTTGGGTGACCAGAAGAATATTCAAAGTCGTACATTTAGGTACTTAAACGTACAAAATGGTACATTCATTACAAATTGAGCTAAATCACACAAAATTAGGGTACGGTTACACCTTAGCAGTAATCATTGGGTGGAAAGATTTGTTTTTAATGCATGCATTAAGGTATTAAAATAAGTGTGTTGGTACTTTCTTTACAGAGTGATTTTTAGCTCTCAAAATTGGGATACAGCTACACCCTGGCTATAAATTTTGGCCAACCTGAATATTTTTTTTTTCCAAATTGGTACATTTAGGTACCAAATTGGTACATTTAAGTACCATTTTATATGCTAATTTGTACCTTTGGCGACTTAATGATTTTTCCGATGTATTGCAATTCTTGGTACTATTTCGTACTTTCTTTACGGAAGGGGACACACTTCTGAAATTATATACGCAATTATTACAAAACTTCAAAATCTTATAAACAGAGTGACTACATAGGTTTGTGGAAGTCTTACACTAAAAAGGAGGTAGCGAAGCGGACCACCGGGATGCTAGTCAGGTTATTAATGCGGCATCTAGAGGCTTAAGACTTTAAATGGGCAGATTGGTGTATATGGCAGTTATACCTAAAAAATGATACGATCTTGACCATATTCGGAACATATGTGGGATCCTCGACACAACACACTGTTTCAAATTTCGACGAAATTGGGCCCATAAATTCGGCAATAGTGGGCTTAATACTAAATATATCATCATAGTTATGTGACCTTTATTGTCTCACACCTTAAAATGCGCGATAAGCCATAACAGTCCACCATTCGTTTCTTACGTTTTTATGACCAGCAGCAGAATTGAAGTTTTTTTTACCAATTGTCGTTGTTAATGTTGCACACATCAACTATTGTAGATAACAACATCAGACCGGCAAAAAGCAAAATGACACTGCGAATTGACACATTAACGACTGGCGGTGTAATTTGATGTGTTGCCGTATGTGCTTACATATGTAGTGTGGCAGTATGCGCACAGCAAGCAATTCGTGGCCTTCATAAAATTTTATTTTTTATTACCAGCTAAAGGAGGATGCACCTTGTGTCCTTGGCCATAGAATGAGAGACAGAGAGAAGTTCTCGCAAGACGCCTTCACAATAATTACGAATTTCAGATTTATAGTCGTGATGATTATTTCTCTATATATATACGTGGCAGTGTGTGTTGTATCCTTCCGTTTTCCACTTCTTCTTCTTCTTTCATAGTTCAATGTGTAGTATTTTTATTACGTGATTACGATAACATTTGATTGTTGGCTGCGAGAGAGTGAGTGAGAGACACAACATCCCATTTTGGTTGGCAAATGAAAAATAGTCACGTTTTAGTAGTTTTGCTTAGCTTTTTGTTAGGTTATGTCAAGATTATCACAGATAGTAGAAATGACTGTGGGAGTGATAGATTGTAAATTCAACATAAAAAGTTTGTAAAATGAAACTTTATGATTTACTCGGAGATAAGCAGACGGTTTTATTTTATGGTAGTAAAAATTTGTAATTCATGAGGAGTGGGAAACTCACATTTTTAAATCAGTGATTAATCGATTTAAAAAGATTTGGTGAATCACCAAAACAATAAAAAATTTTTTGATTTAGGATAAGTTATGTCAGGTTGGAGGATACAGGACAATTTAGGCCTCTACAGAACTCAAGAATGTCAAGGGGAAAGAGGGGTTCACTCATCATCCATTATCCGTATTCTTCACGCAATTGTGCGGCAGAGATACAACTGGTGCTCGACCGTCTCAAACTCCCCCTCGTCATCCTGGATATGCTGCAGAAGTATGCCTCAGCCTGCATCCAGCGCGATGTCAAAGCCCTGACGTTGCAAAGACCAGTCGGGACTTCTATTAGCGATCCTAAGTCATGTTTTCCCAGCCTCAGGATATGCGCCGTTGAATTTCGTGAAATACACCACTAGCCCACACCTTATTTGCGCTCACGCAAAAAATAAAATGTTTGACACATTTTTACGAGAAACAAAATACTTTTAAAATGATGTTTTCCTTTATTGTAACTAAGCAACGTTTCGCTTCAATATATCAAACGTTACCCATAAACGTAGTATTATCGAATCTAACCAACTTTTTTTATTGTAAACCCTTTAGCAATTCCACTTACGATAAAATTACCTTTCTTTTGTGGTAAAACCAAAACATATTTAGTGGCAAAAGTATTTCGATAGCTGCAAACGACTATTCGTTTACCGCAAAACTATAGTCGCAAACGAATATTCGTTTAATAAGTATTCGCTTGTATCTTTCCCACTATAGAAAGAGAGAGTGGGTGAGATTATAAGCGTATAGACAAGTGATGGATTAAAAGTGATGGGGGGATGGTAATCTCTGAAAAATGGCAATTTTTATAACCACCACCACCATAGGATGGGGGTATGGTAATCTAGTCATTCCGTTTGTAACACCTCGAAATTTTCGTCTAAGACCCCATAAAGCATATATATTCTTGATTGTCTCGTCGTTCTGAATCGATCTAGCCATGTCCGTCCGTCGGTCTGTCCAAAATCACGATAGAGATCGAACTCGTAAAGCCAGCCGCTTGAAATTATCCACAGATACTTAATATCGATGTAAATCGTTAGGGATTGCAAATGGACCATATCGGTTCAGATTTAGATATATCTGCCATATAAACCGATCTCCCGATTTGACTTCTTGAGCCCCTGGAATCCGCAATTTTCGACCGATTTGGCTGAAGTTTTGCATTTAATGATTTTTTATAACTTCCAACAACTGTGCCAAGTACGGTCAAAATCGGTCTATAACCTGACACAGCTCCCATATAAATCGATCGCCCGTTTTGACCTCTTGAGCCCCTGGGAGACGCAATTTTTGTCCGATTTGGCTGAAGTTTTGCATTAAATGATTTTTTAAGACTTCCAACAACTGTGCCAAGTATGGTCTAAATCGGTTTATAACCTGATAAAGCTCCCATATAAACCGATAGCCCGATTTGATTTTCCGAGGTTTTACAAGTCGCAATTTTTGTCCGACTTGGATGAAATTTTGAACGTAGTGTTCTGTTATGACTTCCAACAACTGTGCCAAGTACGGTCCGAATCGGTACATAATCTGGTATAGCTCCCCATACGGTCCAAATCAGTCTATAACCTGATGAAGCTCCCATGTAAACCGATCTCTCGACATGTTGGTTCGGTTCTTAGAAGCTTTAATTTTGCTGGTTTGACAGAAGTTTGGTAATTAAAATAGAATTTTATGCCCTTTAACAAAATTTAGTTTGGTATAAATTTTTACCAGAATCCAGGGTGGTGGGTTCGCAAGATTCGGCAAGGCAAAACTTTGCACGCTTTTATTTGTTATATATAAGACTAGCTGGTCCGGTGCGCTTCGCTACACCATAAAATGGCTTTTTGAAAATGGATTTTTCTTTAAGCATTTTCAAGCTGGTGATCAAGATATTCAGAGCTACAGGTCTCGTTCAATTTGGGTAGGATGGGAGGAGGGGGATTACCCTCTGACACGCCTTCCATTTCTGTACAATTTATTCTCAATAGTCCTACATGACAGTTTGGTGTTGTATTTATTGGGAGAAGACGATCGGTACCCCCGACGCTAAGATCCAAAATACCATTTATTTGAGTTCTATATTGTCGCGATCTACATGTCCTGCTGAATAGCAGGACGTGACCCAAATACATGGGTTCTTATATAAACAATTGATTCGAACTCTACTGTCATAGACCTTTCTTTTCATTCCCATATTATCCCGATTGAACTACATGTAATGTTGCAGAGTATTTTGTCGGTGGATCGGACCTGCCAGGACCTGCCCCTCAGCCACAAAGAAATACATATTTATATCAGATTTGTACTCTACTATTGAATACTAATCGTTTGATAACCATTTTTTTTTCCGAAAAGAATTCGTAATTTTTTTACCGTCATTCTGTTTGTAACACCTCGAAATATGTGTCTGAGACCCCATAAAGTATATATTCGTCATTGTCATGTCATTTTAAGTCGATCTAGCCATGTCCGTCCGTCTGTCTGTCGAAAGCACGCTAACTTTCGAAGGAGCAAAGCTAGCCGCTTGAAATTTTGCACAAATACTTCTTTTTAGTGTAGGTCGGATGGGATTGTAAATGGGCCATATCGGTCCATGTTTTGATATAGCTGCCATATAAACCGATCTTGGGTCTTGATTTCTTAAGCCTCTAGAGGACGCAATTATTATCAGATTGGAATGAAATTTTGCACGACGCGTTTTGATATGACTTCCAACAACTGTGCTAAATAAGATTCAAATCGGTCCATAACCTGATATAGCTGCCATATAAACCGATCTTGGGTCTTGACTTCTAGAGCCTCTAGAGGGAGCAATTCTTATCCGATTGGAATGGAAATTTGCACGATGTGTTTTGCTATGAATTCCAACAACTGTGCTTAATAAGATTCACATCGGTCTATGTTTTGATATAGCTGCCATATAAACCGATCTTGGGTCTTGACTTCTTGAGCCTGTAGAGGGCGCAATTCTTATCCGATTGGAATGGAAATTTGTACGATGTGTTTTGCTATTACTTCCAACAACTGTGCTAAATAAGATTCAAATCGGTCCATAACCTGATATAGCTGCCATATAAACCGATCTTGGGTCTTGACTTCTTGAGCCTCTAGAGGGCGCAAATCTTATCCGATTGGAATGGAATTTTGCACGATGTGTTTGGCTATGACTTCCAACAACTGTGCTTAATAAGATTCAAATCGGTCCATGTTTTGATATAGCTGCCATATAAACCTATCTTGGGTCTTCTTGAGCCTCTAGAGGGCGCAATTCTTATCCGATTGGAATGGACATTTGCACGATGTGTTTTGCTATGACTTCCAACAACTGTGCTAAATAAGATTCAAATCGGTCCATAACCTGATACAGCTCCCATATAAACCGATCTTGGGTCTTGACTTCTTGAGCCTCTAGAGGGCGCAATTCTTATCCGATTGGAATGAAATTTCGCACGATGTGTTTTGCTATGACTTCCAACAACTGTGCCAAATAAGATTCAACTCGGTCCATAACCTGATATTGCTGCCATATAAACCGTTCTTGGGTCTTGACTTCTTGAGCCTCTAGAGGGCGCAATTCTTATCCGATTGGAATGGAAATTTGCACGACGTGTTTTGTTATGATATGCAACAATTGCGCCAAGTATGGTTTGAATCGGTCCATGTTTTGATAAAGCTGCCATATAAACCGATCTTGGGTCTTGACTTCTTAAGGCTCTAGAGGGCGCAATTCTTATCCGATTGGAATGCAAATTTGCACGACGTGTTTTGCTATGACTTCCAACAACTGTGCTAAATAAGATTCAAATCGGTCAATAACCTGATATAGCTGCCATATAAATCGATCTTGGGTCTTGACTTCTTGAGCCTCTAGATGGCGAAATTCTTATCCGATTTGAATGAAATTTTGCACGACGTGTTTTACTATGACTTCCAATAACTGTGCTTAATAAGATTCAAATCGGTCCATAACCTGATATAGCTGCCATATAAACCGATCTGGGTTCTTGTCTTCTTGATCCTCTAGAGGTCGCAATTATTATTCGATTTGCCTGAAATGTTGTATGACGGATCCTCTTATGACCATCAACATACGTGTTTATTATGGTCTGATTCCGTCTATAGCCTGATGCAGCTCCCATACAAATCGATCTTTCAATTTTGAGCCCCCAAAGGGCGTTATTCTTATTCGAACTGGCTGACATTTTACACAGGTCTCCAGCATATAATTTAATTGTGGTCCGAACCGGACCATATCTTGATATCGCTCTAATAGCAGAGCAAATCTTTTCTTATATCCTTTTTCTTTGCCTAAGAAGAGATGCCGGGAAAAGTACTCAACAAATGCGATCAATGGTGGAGGGTATATACGATTCGGCCCGGCCGAACTTAGCACGCTTTTACTTGTTTCTATTCACCCTCATCCTACCATATGTCTTTTGAGTAAAAATTTCAAAATTCTACCACTATCAATCTGCCCTGTACAAATTTTACCCATTTCGTAGCTTTTGGTACTTTTTTTAGTACCTAAATGTTCAAATATCCAAAAACTCTTATAGTCATCCAATTATGGTTGTATTGGGTTGCCCAAAAAGTAATTGCGGATTTTTCATATAGTCGGCGTTGGCAAATTTTTTCACAGCTTGTGACTCTGTAATTGCATTCTTTCATCTGTCAGTTATCAGCTGTTACTTTTAGCTTGCTTTAGAAAAAAAGTGTAAAAAAAGTATATTTGATTAAAGTTCATTTTAAGTTTTATTAAAAATGCATTTACTTTCTTTTAAAAAATCCGCAATTACTTTTTGGGCAACCCTATATCTAAGTTCCAAAATCCAGAGCTCTAGTTAAATTTACACAGAAAGTACCAAATAGTACCAATTGCGGTACTAAACGTACTATTTCTCCCACTTCCGTGACGATTTTCCAAAATTTTTTTCGCCAACATAATTCCAGCTTTTTTCTGTCACTCGTGCGCAAATATGTACCATTTCGTACTTTTTAATACTATTTAATACCTAAACGTACGAATATCCGTGCCCTCGACCCAAGACCAACATTCGTGGAAAATTTCATGATTCTAGCTTTAGCCGTTTGGTCTGGACCATGATATATTCACTGTCTTCGACACACTTGCTCCACTCGATAGGTCAATGGTTTTCTTTTAAGCCACCTTAACATGTTATGTGGTACTCAAATTAAGAGACAACAATGTCTTCGGCTTCTTGGTTATTTAAAATCCCTATCCCATAATCACTGCAAAACCAATTTCACTTGTTTTAAAACCCACCAATGAAATAGAATCAAACTTTCACAATTAGTTGAACATGACAGCCGCTGACATACAATCGAATTCATTAATCACCCATATTGATTCAACAATTGCTATTGAATTGCTAATCCGATTTATGGCTTCCACTTTATCTCTTACCCAAGAATCTCCAAAATAAAAAAAGAAAAATGCATGAAAGCCCCATGCAAAGTCGAAAATTGAAAGGACACTGTCATAGGTATTTGTCATTGGAATAGAGAGGATGAGGTGTTTCAATTGGCATGCCACATATCATTTTTGTGATTTCCGCAATGTCATTATTTTAATCGACAGTTGTGGCATGTCGTTTGCCACACACACACACACACACACACACTCACGCACCCATGAACATTTCAACAAATTTAATTTCACAGTTGATGATATGCGTAAGAATGTGTGCATGAATGAGACCCATGATGATGAGACACACTAGCTGTGTTTGGGACAGCATATAAATGAGAAAATTAAAGCTGGTATTTATGGCAGAAGTGAAAAGTTTAGAAAGCAAATTTTTTTAACCAAATGTAAAAAAAATTTTAGTTGGAGAAACTTTGTCTTCAGAGAACATTTATTAGAGGAACATTCAGTATCTTTTATTTTTGAGAAGAATCCTGGAAAACCTTCTCCACCATTCTGTAGAGTTCAAAAAAAAAAAAAAAAAAAAAAAAAAAAAAAAAAAAACTGTTTCCAAATGGAATGTTCATGTTTTTTGTTAGAAATTTTGCCTTTAGAAAAATTTCCTAAACTTTTGTTTGTTGAAAAAATTTCCTAAAATTTTGTATTTTAAGAAAAATTCCTTGAAATTTTGTCTTTAGAAATATTTTTTCAGAAATTCTGTCTTTTCTTGGAAATTAGTAATTTTTGCTCATAGTTTCTCCATAAAAAGGTGTTGCACTGCGGCACGTCGTTTGGCCTTGGCTATCGTTGAGCTAAAACTTAGTTCGGACAGCTCTAATTGATATATGAGTAGTTTTCCCCTGTTTCCTAATGGAATGTTCATGTTTTTTGTTAGAAATTTTGCCTTTAGAAAAATTTCGTAAAATTTTGTTTGCAGAAAAAATTTCCTAAAACTTTTTATTTTAAGAAAAATTCCTTGAAATTTTGTCTTTAGAGAAACTTTCTCAGAAATTCTGTCTTTTCTTGGAAATTAGTAATTTTCCGTATCGGCCGGGATGACTATGAGCAACACACAGGCTGGAACTTTGAGCTCCGACTTGTGTGGTGCCCATCGTTATCACGGGAAGCTTAGCTGAAAGCTACTGGGCGCGTCCACAGGTTGCAGAAGGTGGAAAGCTCCGTTTTTATGCGGCGTAGCTGCAAATGCGGCCGCGGGCAGTCAGCGATTTTCGAGAGAAGAGTCTCGGTGAGGAGTCAGGTGGCACTGGCTCTTAATTAAATACTGAGTGCCAATGATACTCGAGATGACAAAACGAGTTATTGGCGCCTTCAAATAACCAATGGCCAACATCAGCGTCTGTTCCCAGGATAGGGGCGGCGAGCGTCGGATCTTGGAGCAAGCGGCTCGCCACAACGAGGGATACATGTGCAAACCCACAAAACCCATGCGTTTAGGGCGCTGGGCCAGTAACCTGCCCGCGGAAAACTATGAGAACTACTATGAGAAACAAAGGAATAGTAAAATCGGACCCCCCCCAACGTTGACGACTCACGCAAACGAATAAAGGACCATGATTTGCGGATCTGCATCTGGAATGTCCGAACACTTTATAGAGAAGGTGCAGTATACGCGCTGGCGGATGTGTTAGAGAAGTACAAGGCAGATATAACCGCCATACAGGAAGTGCGATGGACTGGGAATGGCGTCACTACAACACCAAACGGTGACGAACTGTACTAAAGCTGCCATAACACGAGGCATGAATTTGGCTGTGGAATTGTGGTTAGTCGGAGACTGAAACACCTTATCTCCAGCTTTACTCCGATGGATGAGAGGCTAGCCACAATCCGCATATAAGCCAAATTCTTCAACATCAGCCTTATTTGTGCCCATGCCCCGACGGAAGACAAAGACGAGCAGATCAAGGATATTTTTTAAGAGCGCCTAGAGAATAAGACCTCTGCCCCGCCCATAATATTAAAATCGTTCTGGGAGATTTAAATGCGAAAATAGGGAAAGAAGACATTTTTGGTCCAACAGTCGGAAAGTTTAGCCTTCACGAGATATCGTCCAGTAATGGGTTGAGGCTGATAGATTTCGCCGCGGCAAAAAACATGGTAGTTAGTAGCACCAGATTACAACATAAAAATAAACACAAAGCCACATGGCTGTCACCCGATCAAAACACGAGAAACCAAATTGACCACCTTGTAATAGATGGAAGGCATTCATCCAGCATGTTAGATGTACAATCGATCCGTGGAGCAAATATCGATTCGGATCATTACCTTGTTGCAGCAAAGGTTCGCACCCGTTTGAAGATGACAAGGAAAGTACGATCTGACACTGCATGGAGGTTGGAAAAGCTGCAAACACATCCAATGGCAGCGGCATACTCCACTCGACTGACCCAACTGCAAAAGCAAATTTTGCCCTAAGGAACAGGGACAAACTTCTCATATATCAATGAGTGCAGTCCAATTTCAAATTTAAGCTCAATGATAAGGGGCCTTCTTTATAAAGCCGAGTCCGAACGGCGTGCCGCAGTGCGACACCTCTTTGGAGAGAAGTTTCACATGGCATATTACCTCACAAATGTTGCCAGCATTAGGAGGGTAAAGCCACCGCTGAAAATTGTTTTTGATGGTCTCGCCAGGATTCGAACCCAGGCGTTCAGCGTCATAGGCGCACATGCTAACCTCTGCGCTAGGTGGTCTCCTCCGACTGACCCATATCCTTGATGAAAACACTTCATGTTCCGATGATATAATGGCGCAGTGCCAAACTATTGGCCACTCCATGGAAAATACCACGAAATTCGTACTTTGGTACCGGAAGCCTCCCTCAAGAAACCCATGGTGTCCAGATGCTATTGAAGCCAAGAATGGGGCATATAGAGCAACCCTGCAATCAGTAGCAACGCGTCAGATGAAGGAGAGGTATCGGGAGAAAACACGAGAGCGGAGAAACGTCTATTCCGCAGAAAGAAAAAGGAAATGGAAAGACGTTAGTGTGAGCGATTTGAGATGTACAGGAGTCAGAATGAGGTTCGGAAATTCTACCAAAGAATTAAAAATCAAACCGATGACTTTGGTGCAGGCACATCCTCCTGCAGAGACAAAGAACGAAATCAGGTAAATGATACAAATAACATGCTGAGGATATGGAAAGAAAATTTTACCCAACTGCTGGTGTCCGATGTTGGCGGCGAAGAGGATAACGCAGAACCAATCCCTGATGATGGTATAGAATGTTCACCTCCTAGTCAGAATGAGGTCCAAGTAGCAGTGACCCGACTAAAGAACAACAAGGGAGCAGGAGCCGACGGGTTACCCGCTGAACTATTTAAGACCGGAGGCGACACGCTGATAAGGCCTATGCATCAGCTTATCTGCATAATCTGGCTAGAAGAACGCATACCCGATGATTGGAACCTCAGCATACAATGTCCTGTACACAAGAAAGGAGACAAGACGGAATGCCAACTGTACGGGTATAAGACTCCTCCTTATCGCATACAAGATACTCTCGAACGTACTATGTGAAAGTTTAAACCTAAAGTCAATGAGATAATTGGGCCCAATCATGGGGCTTTAGATCTGGTAAATCCAGCCGGGACTAAATATTCACACTGCGCCAAATCCTGGAAAAGACCCGAGAAGGACAAATCAACACCTACCATCTCTTTGTTGATTACAAAGCCGCCTTCGATACTCCTTTACGTTCAAAGGTATTTCAAGTCATGTCAGAGTCTGGTATCCCTGAAAAATTAATAAGACTGCAGGATGACACTTGCTGATACGCGTTCCTCAGTAAGAATAGGAAAGAATCTCTCGGAACTGTTTAATACCAAACGAGGTTTCAGACAAGGAGACATCCTATCGTGTGAACTCTTTTATATCCTGCTGGAGAAGGTTATACGAGATGCAGATGTGAATAGATATGACACACTAATCACAAGAAAACACAAGCTACTCGCCTATGCCGATGACATCGATATCATAGGTCGGTCACCGGAAGTAGTAAGCCTTTGAAAAAAGTAGCAGCCTTTGAAAGAATCGAAACAGAGTCAGTGAAAATGGGTCTGGCAGTATATGGAGATAAGATGAAATGGATGGTTTCAACTCCCAAAAAGCTTTGCACAATCGAGCAGATAAAGAAAATGAAGAAAGTTGGGAACCACAACTTTGAGATAGTCAGCTACTTTATCTGCCACGGCACCGCCGTAACCGAAACGAATGACACCAGTTTTGAGATAAAGCGAAGAATAATACTGGAAAACAGAAGCTACTTTGGATTGAAAAATCAGTTAAGAAACAAGGACACCTCTCGACAGACGTAGACACTGATACTACCCGTGTTGTTATATGATTCTGAGTCATGGGGAAGGCAGACTTGGAGTGTTTGAGAGAAAGATTCTTCGTAAAATATATGGAAAAGTTTGCGTAAATGGAGAATATAGGCGTCGCATGAACCACGAGCTGTAAGACGACTATAGCATAGTTACTCCTATCAAAATACAATGGCTGCGTTGGCTAGGTCTTGTTGTCAGAATGGATGAAGAAGCTCCAGCAAAGATGTCTTTTGAAGGCAAACACGGTGGTACATGCAAACCGAGACGGTGAAATGCCCAATGCAAATGTGGTCGGAGACACCTTGAAACTTGGTGTCATAGATTATAGAAGGAGCGCAGCGATATTCTGAGTTCGACTATTGGGACAAGCGTTCTGTCATAGAAAATTAAAGTAAAAATACAATAAAATTTTTACAATACAATGGAATACCTCTATTCTAACTCGAGCTAGAATTTTTCAAAGACAGCTCTGTTCTTGGGCATTTTTCTACCCATTTGGTGTAAATTCGGCGTTAATGGATTGAGACAAACCATTTAAAAAACTTGAGAAATGTGATTCATGATGGAGGGTGTTCAAGATATACCTCAGCCGAACTTAGCACTCTTTCACAGATAATTTTAATAAGCTTTCATTTCACATTTTTTATTCATCCATAGCTGTAAATTTAATTTTAACTAAAAAAAAACATCAACAGCTGCTTTCCAATTTGGCAACTCAATTGGCACTAAATTTTCCAACAAAATTGTATATAAATCTTTAAAAATCGCAGCCATTCACAACATTTGCGTTATATTCTCTAAGCTAAATAGGATTTAAAAGATTTGAATTGCTACTCGTTTGATGAAGGCAGCCAAAAACAAATGCAGCTTAAACTGTAACGAGTTTCTGTCCTGCTGTTGTTATATTTGGCCTTCATAATAAAAGCCATTAAAAAATAAAACTCGCGAATATCAAAAAACAAAGTTTTGCGAAACAAGCATCATTCTCATAAAAATTTGACTTTTTTTCATTTTGTTGCAGAAAAGCTAAGTGAGGTTATAAAATTTCTCGCTCCCCATTCGCATGAGGTCAGTGCAGCAAACTTGTGGAGGAAACAAAGCGGTCATACGTGCTCGTATTTTGAAAAGAAAAAAACACCTAACAAGGACAATGGGAGTTTTTCTTACATGAAAAACAAGGTAGCCTTGCAATATTTAAAGTTGATGAGAAGACATGTAAATTTTATTTCCAAAGTTTATCCCATGTGGTGCAAATTTCAAATTTTGCCCACGAACATTCCATTAAGGAACAGGGGCAAACTTCTCACGTATCAATAAAAGCAATCGGATTCAAGTTTAAGCTCTATGATAAGAGTCCTACTTTTTATAACCGAGTCCGAAAGGCGTGCCGCAGTGCGACACCTCTTTGGAGAGCAGTTTTACATGGCATAGTACCTCACAAATGTTCCCAGCATTAGGAGGGGAAAACCACCGCTGAAAATCTAATTCTGATGTTCTCGCCAGGATTCGAACCCAAGCGTTCAGCGTCATAGGCGCACATGCTAACCTCTGGGCTACGGTGACCTCCTCCCATGTGGTGCGCAAAATAAAAAAAGTAGAAAGAAATCTGGACCAAGTCGGACCGAAACTAGAAATTCTCTGTTTTATTACGAGTCTCTGTAAACTGGAAATAAATTTTAGGGTAGGCGAAGAAACCTGAAAGGTAATCCGAATGGGAACTAGAAATCATAGCAAAGACAAGCACAAGAACGGCCAGCTCGCCAGACATTTTCAGTGCATCCCCTGATATCCTGAGTTTCGTAACCTGGCAAGCCGTAATTTCTTTGGGATCAGACCACCTCCCCATAATTCTCACCTTAGACCGACCAAACCGTTTATCAATCAAAATAAAGCCGATTGGGTCTGCTTTAGAGAGTACACCAATCACCACTTCAGTGATACCCCCTCTAATGAGCTAGTGGCCGAGAGGAAATACCGAGACATCATTAACGCAGCAGCCGCTCGCTTTATACCAGCCGGTCGAATACCCCAAGTGTGGCCCAATTTCCCGGCGCAGGCAGTGGTACTAGCAGACCAGCGTAATGGGATTCGTTGCACAGATACCACTAACCTCAGAATCAGCGAGCCGAATCTGGAAATTAATAGGGTAGTCAACGAACATAAGCGGAAATTATGGCTGGAACACTTGGAGCAATGTAACTTAGGCACTTAGGCACCGGTTTAGGCAAGCTGTGGTCCACTGTTAAGTCACTCTCGAATCCCGCTAGACGGGATGACAGAACCTCAGTCACTTTTGACGAAATAACTATGAATGATCCGAAGAGATGCGTTAGGTTGTTTAATCATCAATTTATTGAGCATCCCGATAGTGACAGGGCTAGGCAGACATGGACATCCAACACATTTTACCGTGGACGCTGTTACGAATTTTTGTCCGTGGTGTCAAATCATCCAAGAAGTTGGGCTCGCTTTATTCCAGCCGGTCGAATACCACAAGTGCGGCCCAATTTATCGGCGCAAGTAGTGGTACTCACAGACGAGCTTGAGGGGATTCGTGGTATGGACCCCACTAACCTTAGAATCAGCGAGCCAAATCTGGAAATTAACAGGATAGTCAACGAACATAAGCGGAATTTGTGGCTGGATCACTTGCAGCAATGTGACTTAGGCATCAGTTTAGGCAAACTGTGGTCTACAGTTAAGTCACTCTCGAACCCCGGTAGACCTCATGAAAGGACCTCAGTCACTTTTGGCAACGTAACCGTGACTGATCCGAAGAGATGAGGCAGGTTGTGCATCCCGAGGGGGCTAGGAAGAGAGCCATTCGTCGTATCCGTGGTCTCCGAGAAGATGAACAGCCATCACAATTTACCGTTGGCGGAGTTACGAATATCATCCGTGGCGCTATCATACAAGGCGTTGGGCACTGAAGGAATATCTACACTGATGCTAAAGAATCTGGGTCAACCTGGAGTCGAGTACATTGCGATTGTCCTCAACCTGCCTTTGAACACTTCTAAAGTACCCGATGGGTGGAAGATGGGCTGAGTGATCCTGCTACTGAAGCCTGGTAAGGGAGAGTCATACAGACCGATCACCCTACTCTCATCAGCAGCCAAGACGTTTGAGGGATAACTCCTCCCGAGCCTCGTTGGGAAATTTCCATTCGCCGAACATCAACATGGATTTCGATGTCTGCATAGCACAACAACTGCTCTGCATGCCCTCACCGCACACATTTGCCGTGGTTTCCATCAGCTCAGGCCATGTGATAGAACGGTCCTCGTGGCACCTGTCGAAGGCATTCGACACGGTCAGCCATGCCAAACTCCAGCCAGACCTGAAACGCTGGGTCGCGAATTATCTGTGTGGTCGCCAGTCATTTGTGGAATTTAGGGATAAGATATCGAAACACCGTAGAGTGAAACATGGAGTTCCCCAAGGTAGGGTGTTATCTCCGGCACTGTTTTACCTCTACCTATCCTCCATTCCACAGCCACCAGACGGCATAGAGATTGTATAATAAGCGGACGATTGTACGATCATGGCATCCGGTCCCCACCCATTGTTGACATCTGCGATAGGTTGAACATCAACCCCAACGAACTTGCCTCATATTTCGCTGCAAGAAATCTGAAGATATCTGCCACCAAATCTTCAGCCACATTGTTCACGGCAAATACACGTGGGGTGAATGTAGAGCTGACTGTGATGGTCGATGGAGAAATTATTCCAACCATCAAGTGTCCCAAAATACTAGGCTTCACATTTGACAGCTCTTATACATTCTCTCTACATGCCACAGCGATTTGCGATAAAGTCAAAAATAGAAACAAGGTCCTCAAGTCACTTGCCGGCAGCAATTGGGGTGCAGACACAGAAACCTTGTTCACCACATACAAATCTATTGGCCGGTCTGTGGTAAGTTATGCAGCGCCAGTGTGATCCTGTCAGCTTTGTGACACGCAGTGGAATAATATACAGATCTGTCAGAATGCCGTCCTTCAAACTCCGACGGGCTGTTTCCTCAGTTCTCACTTGGACCACCTCCATCAAGAGACAAAGATCCTACCAGTGCGAAGACATGACCACATGCTGTCTAAGCAATACCTTCAGGGCTGTTATCGCAGAGGCCATTCAAATCATCATCTTGTGGATAGGTATTCGCCGCCTAGAGGCCTTGAGGTAGAACTGCATGATTTAGAGCGTGAGGTTCAGCGCTACAAGAGGGAACCTCTAGATCAAGCGGCGTATCAAGCGGGCCTAGACAACATTCATGCTGACATGGTAGCAGATGCGGTAAATGGCAACCGTGTGAATGTAGTCCTTGAAGAACGACTGCCTCCCATTGCATCTGAAGAAGTTGACCTCCATCGGCAAACCAGAGTAGTTCTGGCTTAATTACGATCCGGCGGATGCAGCCGCCTTAATTCCTACAGAGCTAGGATTGATGCCGACGTGCAAGATGTATGTCGCGATTGTGACCAGGGACCACACGACAAATGTCATCTGTTTAGCTGCCCAGCCACAGTCACTCACCTCAGACGCAGATCCCTCTGGACGCACCCCATCTAAGGCGCAGAGTTCCTGGATCTGGCCACTCAACAGAATCAATCAGACGAAAGATAGAACACAAAACACTGCTACAACAACAATAACAAGAATGATTGAACATATAAACTTATCACAAGGATGACTTTACCTAAATCCTGAAAGTATGCTTCATATTTTGAAAAGTTACTTAATTTTTTTTTTAAATTTGTTAAATTTAAAAACTTCACCCCAAGAAAAGGTATCACACCGTGGCACGCCGTTTGAACTCGTCTATCAAAAGAAGGCCTTTTATCAATGAGCTTAAACTTGAATTGTATAGTTCCCATTTATATGTGTGGCCATATTACTAAGGTGACTCTTCATAGGCAAATTCGCATTGTTAACATGTCAGGGTTGCTCAAAGACATTCCTTTACTGATATCCAATTGTTGTTATGACATTCAATCGATAGAATTCAGTCTTTGAATTCCAGAAGTCTGCAATAAACTGATAACTTAGCAAGAACCCCAAAAGTATGCTTCACATTTATATTGTGAGGCTATTGGCATTTACTCAGAAGACCAATAGGGAGGTTTGCATAAGAACATTATGGTAATTGGGATAAATAAATGGTATAATAATTACGATAAGATCTTCTTAAGCCAGTGCAGCCTGGCAAGGTGACCATCTTTAGCGAGGAGAAGAGTAGGTTAGGTTGAAAAGAGGATGCGGATATTAAACCGCCCCATGCCACTAGACATACACCTAAGCCAGTAATCGAGATGTTGTGCGCTCTAATGGTAAGGGGAAGCCAAAATGCGAGACAAAAAAGGGAATCACTAGAGTCAAGTTCGCCACTCTACACCTCTGCAATAGTCTATAATGATTAGAGGGCTAAATGGCTGAACGAAATCCAGAGATGGAAAAATCATGTTGACCCCTAATCCTGCGTCACCTACTAGTAATTGTAAGGATGTGTTACAAAAATTGCGGTAATTGAAACGATGTGTTACAAAAATTGCGGTCTGCAAATCCTATTCGCCATCACAGACTCAGCTGAAGTCCGAGAAATAATTCGAAAGAAGTACAAATGGATCATTAAAACGCCAGATTTTTGGCGTTCCATTAGGCACGGCTGGACCATCACGACATCAAAGACCTGGCAATGATCAGTTAAGACCCCTATCAAAAGTACGAGGCCACGCTTCCTCATCACCAGTACAGGCGACATACTGTACCACGAAATATCCACAGCATCAAGAGAGGCGAGTTCGGGGAACATTTTATTTCACGTACGGGACCGGCCGCCATTCGGCCGATTATGCGGTTCAATTGACGCATTGGAAGACAACATTGAAGCATTTATTCATGAGACACCAGCCGAAATGGTGGAAAGAGTCAAAATTGGATTAAGCAGATGGACTATATGAGGAGCTGTAAAGGCCAACGTTTGCATGAAATAATCGATTCGATAGCAAATCGATATCGATTCAAATAAAGATTTCATGTATTTTTCTGAATTTCATGTGTTTCATGTGAATTTAGAAGAGAGAAATAGGTCACACATCATGATGGCATAGGCAACAACACTCAATCGTTCTTCCTCGAAGGAATTGCGAATCCCATAGATAATAAAAAGTTAGAAAAGAAAAAATAAAACCCTTCTTTGCTCTTCTAAACGTCCAGCCAAAAAATAGACCGAAATGCTCAGCATTCGGCTGCCGATGAAGTGTAACCATGTCCGTCTATGACGCTAAAAGCTTGAGTTCGAATCCTGGTGAGAGCATCAGAAAACATTTTTAGCTGTGGCTATCCTATTATTGGAGGCCACCGTAGCGCAGGGATTAGCATGTCCGCCTATGTCGCTGAACGCCTGGGTTCGAATCCTGGCGAGACCATCAAAAAAAATTTTCAGCTGTGGTTTTCCCCTCCTAATGCTAGCAACATTTGTGCGGTACTATGTCATGTAAAACTTCTCTCCAAAGAGGTGTCGCACTACGGCACACCGTAATCGGACTGCACTCATTGATATGTGAGAAGTTTGCCCCTGTTCCTAAAAGGAATGTTCACGGGCAAAATTTGCAAAAAATTTGCATTTGCAGCCTATTATTGCTGGTGAAATTTATGAGCTACTTAGCCATGTAAATACTCCTCCACCAAGAGGGGTTGCACTTCGGCACGCCGTTCGTACTCGTCAATAAAAATAAGGTCCCTTATCATTGAGCTTATATTTGAATCGGGTAGCAGGTATTGATGTGTGTAAAGTTAGGCCACGTTCCCTAACGGAATTTTTCATGAGCAAATTTGCTTATGAAAATTCCCCACGCAGTCCACCAAAACTTTGCTATCAAAAATCGCTTTAAGGAGTCGTTTGGCCTAGGGTCCCCTTGGAAATATAGCAGCATGCCATCCAGTCTAGTTGACTTGAAGAGTTCAAACGATTTAATAACCCAAATTATTCTTCCCACCGCTATTACGTCCTCAACCACTGAGTGTCTCGTCCCGTCATTTCAAACAGGTCGATGGAAAGGTGACGGTTGACGGTGAAAAGCGCAGCCGTGATAATACCATGCAAAGTGACAGTGAAAACTAGTGAAGTGTGTTTTAAGTCTTATATTAACAGCCTCTGACCATAGGTAGACGCCAGAGTATTACCAGATCTCTTAGACACAGCAGCTTCTGAGCCAATGCCAGCTCAAGTCATTCATCTTCTTAACTCACATCTCTTTCAGATAGTTTCCTCATCACTATGCAGAAGCTCGATTAATGTCTCTATAACTCTCAAAGCCGGCGTTTGTTTTTCTTAAATCTGTAGCATACTTTTAGATTTGAAAACAATGAAAAACAAAAGCATAGTTTTAGGAGTTAATCAACATAATTGTGAAAGGTCTTACTTCGCTATCACGTCGTCAATCACTGAGAATGTCTCGTCACGTCGTTTCAAAGAGATCGATGGAAAGGGAACGGTTGACGGTGAAAAGCGCAGCCGTGAGAATACCATGGAAGGTGACAGTGAAAACTAGTGAAATACGTGCTAAGTCTTATATTAACAGCCTCTGACTATAGCTAGCTGCCAGAGTATTACCCGATCACTCTGACACAGAAGTCTCTGAGCCAATGCCAGCTCAAGCCATTCGTCTGCTTTACTCACATCTCCTTCAGATAGCTTCCTCATCACTATGCAGAAGTTCGATTAATGTCTCTCTTATACTTAAATCCAAGGTTCATTATTAAAATCTGCAGCATACCTTTAGGATGGAAAACTATGAAAAACTAAAGCATAGTTTAAGGAGTAAATCAGCATAATTGTGAAAAGTCTTACTGCAATTATTTCTAAATTTTTCAAGATTTCGTAGCTACAAGCAAGATTGTTGTTAATTATTTTCTTGAATTTTAACTAAGAAACTACTTTTTATACCTACTATTGCATGGAAGCCACCGTAGCTCTGAGGTTAGCATGTCTGCGTATGACGCTGAACGCCTGGGTTCGAATTCTAACGAGATCATCAGAAAAAAATTTTCAACAGTGGTTTTCCCCTATACTACTATGCCATGTACCTGCACTGCGGTACGCCGTTCGGATACGGCTATAAAAAGAAGACACCTTCTCTTTGAGCTTAAACTTGAATCGGACTGCACTCATTGATATGTGAGAAGTTTGCCACTGTTCCTTAATGGAATGTTCATGGGCAAAATTTGCATTTTACCATAGAATAGGGGTAGACTAATCTAGTCATTCCGTTTGTAACACCTCGAAATATTCACCTTATGCCCCATTACTGATATATATATATTCGTGATCGTCTCGACGTTCTAAGTCGATCTAGCCATGTCCGTCCGTCTGTCGAAATCACGATAGAGGTCGAACGCGTAGAGCTAGCCGCTTGAAATTTTGCAAAAATACTAAATATCGATGTAGGTCGTTGGGGAGTGCCAATGGGCCAAATCCGTCCAGATTTAGATATAACTCCCATATAAACCGATCTCCCGATTTGACTTCTTGAGCCCCTGGAATCCGCAATTTTAGTCCAAGTGGGCTGAAATTTTGCATGTAGTGTTCTATTACGGCCGTTCACCCGATTTGACTTCTTGAGTCCTGGAAGCTGCAATTTTCGTCCGATTAAATTTTGCATGTAGTATTATGTTTCGACTTCTAACAAGTGTGGTTAATATGGTACAAATCGGTCTATAACCTGATATAGCTCCCATATTATTCGACCTCCCAATTTGACTTCTTGATCCCCGAAGGTCCCCATTTTTGGCCGATTTGGCTCAAAATTTGCATGTGGTAATCTGTTATGACTTCCAACAACTGTGCCGAGTTGGGTCCAAATCGGTCTATAACCTGATATAGCTCCCATATAAACCGATCTCTCGATTTGACTTCTTGAGCCCCTGCAAGCCGCAATTTTTGTCCGGTTTGGCTGAAATTTTGCGTATGGTGTTCTGCAATGACTTCCAATAACTGCGCCAAGTACGGTCCTAATCGGTCTATAACCTGATATAGATCCCATATAAACCGATCTCCAGATTTGACTTCTTGAGCCCCTGGAAGCCGCAATTTTTGTCCGATTTGACTCAAATTTTGCATGTGGTAATCTGTTATGGTTTCGAACAACTGTGCCAAGTACGGTCTAAATCGGTTTGTAATCTGATATAGTTCCCATACAAACCGATCTCACGATTTGACTTCTTGAGCCCCTGGAAGTCGCAATTTTTGTTCGATTTGGCTGTAATTGAGCATGTGGTCTTCTGTTATGACTTTCAACAACTTTTCCAAGTGCGGTCCAAATTCGGTCTATAACCTGATATAGCTCCCATATAAACCGTTCACCCGATTTGAATTCTTAAACCCCTGGAAGTCGCAGTTTTTATCGATTTGTCTGTAATTGAGCATGTGGTCTTCTGTTATGACTTTCAATAACTGTGCCAAGTACGGTCTAAATTGGTCCATAACCTGATATAGCTCCCATATAAACCGATCTCCCGATTTGATTTCTTGAGCCCCTGGAAGTCGCAATTTTTGTCCGATTAGGCTGAGATATTGCACGCGATGTTCTGTTACGACTTCCAACAACTGTGCCAAATACGGCTATGATCAGTATATAATCTGATATAGCTCCCATGTAAACCGGTTCCCTTTCATTCTTGTTCGGCTCCTAGAAGCTTTAATTTTTGCTGGTGTGACAGAATTATTGTTGGTATGTAGAATAAAATTATGCCCCACAACTAAATTTATTTTGTACAAATTTTTAGCCGAATCCGGTGGTGGATTCCCAAGCTTCGGCCCGGCCGAACTTAGCACTCTTTTACTTATTTTATTCTCCCAAGTGGCCTAAAGTTGGAAATAGCCATTGTAGTAGCGGAATGTAGAACAATTTTTTTCAAATTATCTTTAAGTGTGCTCTCTTGAAGATTGCTCTTTAAATTGCTTGATTCCATGGCTCTGTTTTCCTGCGCTTTCTGTTATTTGTTTGTTATTTTGCTATTTTCTGTAATTTTAATTTAATTGCCTGTTAAGCTGAAACTTTTAAGAAAACCTCGATGTGGCGTCTGTCTTCATGTTAAACAGACTTTGAGTATGATTTCATGCTTCTGTGCTTCAAGTAAAAACACAAGACATGCCCTTGAAATGGATGGATATTCTTCTCCATATCCATAATGGGACCTCTGAGGTCAAGCGTAGAAGCAAACAACAAGGCATAAGTGAGTAACAATGGAAGAAAAACTACACCAAGATATCCGGCACACAGTTTTTAAAAAATAAACGTCAAGTTAAATGAGATTACTCGCATTGTTAGAGTATTGAAACAAGAATGAATGGAAGAGCAAAGAAATTCGAAACAAAGCACTGTTTTGTGGCAAAATTGCATCATTTTCTTTTATCCTCGGCCAAGTTTAAGGATTTAATTTTAATGTTTTTGGATAAAATGAATAAAATTTAAAAAAACCGCTTTTCAGACAATTTTTTGGTTTTATTTCCAGTCGTTATCGAGGAATTAATTTTTATTATTTTGCATAAAAATAAAAAAAGGCTTAATTATATTATAACAATGCTCTTTTTTCTTGCATATTGAAAAAAGTTCTTGTTTCTTAGCAAAATATTTTTACGACTTCACTGGGCATCTCCCAAAAAAATGATTAGAATATAAAACAAAATGACCGTTAAATTAGATTTCTTGGCTTTTAAAATAAATAAATTTCACTTCTCTTGTAGAAGCAAAATAATCTCCCTAGGGATTATTTCGTTTTGCATTTCGCATTCTCTTCTGTAATTTGATTTCAAAATAAATGTGACTGTGATTGTCTGAATTTTTATGATTCTTACAGAAATTTTTATGTTTTCTCCGAGCAATAAGAAATCCTTAGGATTTAGTTTGGTGGAATATTTGGAGAATGGTAGATTAGGTTAGGTTGAGAAGAGGGTGCGGCTATTAATCCTCCCCATGCCACTGGACATACACCTAAGCCAGTAATCGGCTGGTTGTGCTCTCTACATATTCTGATGGTCTAGAGAATAAGCCAATTTCCTGATTTTTGAACAGTTTTCTTTGTAAATACTGGGGCCGAATTACCGCATATGTGATCGAGTGTGCTGTCCTATCAAATGGACACTTTAATGAATGTTATACCACTTTTATAGACATTTTAATGCCAAATTTTTTTACAATTTATGATCGGTTGTAACGACGAGTTTACCTTTGGTTGCTGGGGTACAGCTCACCGGGGTCAACCACAGTAATTTGCTTGTGTCAGTGACAGAAAGAGAAAGGTCAATTTATATTTACTTCAATGCGTTTTATTTGGTAAATAGCACTTCATCTAGGTGTTATCGACTATGGCTTGAGTTCCAGACGGAGATCTGTGTCCTGGCTATATTAGTCCCGGAGACGTGATTCACTCACGGGGTGGTTAGGACACCAAATCACGGTGTGGTACTCGTAGGCCGATGGAACGCGTACGCGTTCGAGGGCTCAGCGGCTCTTATATCTGAAGGACAATGGCGAGGTGCTGGGTACAGGTATCTCAGAGACGTGATTCACTCACGGCGTGGATACAACACTAAATCAAGGGGTGATGGTCTACGGCAGAAAGCACGTGGTCGTATTTGAGAGCTCAACGGTTCTTATGTCTAAAAGACAAAGGCGAGGTGCTGGCTGTGATAGTCTGGGAGACGTGATTCACTCACGGCGTGAATACGGCACTAAATCACGGGGTGATGGTCTAAGGCACAAAGCACGTGGTCGTAATTGAGGGCTCATCGCCTCTTATGTCGGAAGGACAAAGGCGTGGTGCTGGCTATGTTTCTTTCGGAGACGTGGTTCACTCACGGCGTGAGTACGGCACTAAATCACAGGGTAATGGTCTAAGGCAGAAAGCACGTGGTCGTATCCGCGGGCTAATCGGCTCCTATGTCTACAGGACAAAGGCGTGGTCCTGGCTTTGTTGGTTTCGGAGAGGTGGTTCACTCACGGCGTGAATACGGCACTTAATCACAGGGTAATGGTCTAAGGCACAAAGCACGCGGTCGTATTCGCGGGCTCATCACCTCTTATGTCTGAAGGACAAAGGCGTGGTGCTGGCTATGTTTCTTTCGGAGACGTGGTTCACTCACGTCGTGAATACGGCACTTAATCACGGGGTGATGGTCTAAGGCAGAAAGCACGTGGTCGCATTCGAGGGCTCATCGCCTCTTATGTCTGAAGGACAAACGCGAGGTGCTCGCTATGTTGGTTTCGGAGACGTGGTTCACTCAAGGCGTGAATACGGCACTAAATCACGGGGAGATGGTCCCGTACAAAAAGGACGGTTCGCGGGCTCAGCGTCTCTTATGTCTGAAGGAAAAAGACGAGGTGCTGGCTATGTTGGTTTCGGAGACGTGGTTCACTTACCTCGTGAAAACGGCACTGAATCACGGGGTGATGATCTAAGGCAGAATGCACGTGGTGGTATATGTGGGCTCAGCGGCTCTTATGTCAGAAGGACAAAGGCGAGGTGCTGGCTATGTGTGTGTGGCACTAAACCACGGGTTGATGATCTAAGGCAGAAAATACGTGGCCGTATACGTGGCTCTTATGTCTGAAGGACAAAGGCGAGGTGCTGGCTATATTAGTTTCGGGGACGTGGTTCACTCACGGCGTAGGTCGGATCTAGATCACGAAGTGTTGAATTGTGTGTTCACTGGCTCAGTGGCTCCTATGTCTAGTGGACACCGGTCAAAACGTTGGCGACTAAGTTAATCTAAAGGTTCAGACACTAAGCACATTAAAGTTCTTCACTCCACTTACCTGGATACTGACTAGCCTGCGTCGGCATCACAGGGGCGCTGAGATCAGCACCACAGGCAGGATTGGAGGCGATGTTGGATATTCAGCCCATTGGGGCCTATATTTGGAACTGCGACGCCAGGGTTGCAATTAGGCAGAGAGAGCTCGGCATGCTGAAGGAGGGTGGTTGGGGCCACAGTTCGATTCTGGGCGTTATCGATACGGAGGGCAGACTGAGGAGGATCTCCAACTACCTGGCACCAGTGCCGACTGGAGTGAGGGCATTCGCAGTTCGATTTCCTGAGAGGTTTGAATGGAGGCCTAATGCTCTACTTGAGGAGGATGAGACCTCGATCTACACAGATGACTCCCAAATGGTGTCAGTGACTGAATTGGGGGGTCTAATCTGATGCACTCAATATCAGTATGTCTCTGAGACTACGGGACGAATGTTCGGTCTTTCAGGCAGAGGTCTGTGCCATTGCAGTGGCCGCAAGAGAAATTCTGACAAGGGGCCACCGCCCTCGAAACTCAGAATTTATGGGGACATTTTGGCGGCGCTCAAAGCCTTGGGGTCGAGTATGGTGAGGTCGAGATGCGTGGCGGACTATTTGGAATCCCTGGATAGACTCCGTTCGCTGACATGGGTTCCTGGGCATGAGAGGATTCCAGGGAATGAGAGGGGGGCCGACTGCGTCAGGAGGCGTTCGTTTGCGTCCGGCGGACCAGTCATCGGTCTTGCCTACATGCCATTTATCCAGCTTCTGAACACAGTAGAGGGGATGGCCAGGGCGGCGTCGGTGGCGAGGTGGGAGACGGTGTATTGTTGCCAGATGCGAAGGCGCTATGACCTGTCATCGACCGGAGGAGGATGAGGGAATTGCTGGCGTTCGATAAGAGGTCGATGAGTACTTTGACAGGGGTCATAAACGGACTCTCTGTCATAGGCCGCATAGCGGCGCGCAAGGGAATACCGCACAATGACGTCTGGGGGAGTTACTTCGATGAGGATGAGGAGGAGACCATTGAACACTTGCTTTGATCCTGTCCAGGTCTGCAGAGACGTAGGCTCTCCTTCCTGGGGAGCCATTCCTTCTGTGATCTGGGTGAACTTGCGAACGTACCTCTGGAATCTCTCCTGAAATTTGTAAAGGGAACTGGATGGTTCCGAGGGAGGGGTGACACAGGCTCCGGCGTAGGTAGATCCGTGCTTGCGTAGCTAAGGGCGGTTTTTCACCTTCCACTCGGGTTTGCTCCACTCACCCTGTCTTTTATCTTTTTATACCCTCCACCATAGGCTGGGGGTATACTAATTTCGTCATTCTGTTTGTAACACCTTGAAATATGTGTCTAAGACCCCATAAAGTATTAAAGTATATATATTATTCATCGTCGTGACATTTTAAGTCGAACTAGCCATGTCCGTCCGTCTGTCCGTCCGTTTGTCTATCGAAAGCACGCTAACTTTTGAAGGAGGAGAGCTAGCCGCTTGAAATTTTGTACAAATACTTCTTATTGGCGTAGGTCAGTTGGGATTGCAAATGGGCGAAATCGGTCCTTGTTTTGATATAGCTGCCATATAAACCGATCTTGGGTCTTGACTTCTTAAGCTTCTAGAGGGCGCAATTCTTATACGATTTGAATGAAATTTTGCACGTGATGTGTTGGTATCACTTTTAACAACTGCACTATGTATGAAAAAAAATCGGTTCATCTTTTGATACAGCTGCCATATAAACCGATCTTGAGCCTTGACTTCATGAGCCTCTGTAGGGCGCAATTCTCGTCCGATTTTACTGAAATTTGGCATATAGTGTTTTGATATCACTTCTAACTGTGTGTGCTGTGCTAAGTATGGTCGAAATCGAAATGCGCTAAGTATGGTCGAAATCGGTCCATAACCTGGTATAGCTGCCATATAAACCGATCTTGGGTCTTAACTTCTTGAGTCTCTAGTGGGCGCAATTCTTATCTAATTTGACTGAAATTTTGCACATAGTGTTTTGATATCACTTCCAACAACAAATCGCTCCATAACCTGATATAGCTGCTATATAAACCGATCTTGGGTTTTGAGTTCTTTAGCCTCGAGAGAGCGCAATTCTCATCCTATTTGGCACAGATTTTGTACAACGGCTTCTCCCATGGCCTTCAACATACTTGTGCAATATGTTCTGTATCGATCTATAGCATGACACAGCTCACATATAAACCGATCTGCTGATTTTGCTTCTTGAGCCCCGAATCGGACTATAATTTGATATAGCTCCTCCTCTTCCTCCTCCGTCCATATTCATCATTATTTGTTTGCCTAAAAAGAGATACTGCGCAAAGAACTCGACAGATGCGATCCAGATGGTGGAGGGTATATAAGATTCGGCCCGGCCGAACTTATCACGCTCTTACTTGTTCTTTTTATTCGTGTATAACCTCTAGTACGAGGTCTCACATTTTCCCTTTTCTTCCCCTTCTCTCTCTAGGGTACCACAATGGGCCAAACTGGCCTCCGAGTGAACTCACCTTTGGTGGGCGATCCATTCAACCTAACCTACCTGGATACTGCCACCGTTTCACTTCACACTTCACTGTCCCTTTTCAAGCTGGCCTTGCCCTTTATATACCATTCGGGATAACGGTACCACAATAATTCACTCTGTTGCTAAATATTATGCCTGTGTTTAGTTGTTGTCTTCGTTGAACACTGCCTGTGTTTAGTTGTTGTCCTCGTTGAACACTGCTGAAACCCACTGTTTTGTGGTGTTGTTGCCTACATTCCCGTTGACACAACACCACTGGTGTTTCCTTGTTGCCCTACATAAAGGGTCGATGTTTTGACAAAATACAAAATAGTCTTACTACGCTAAATTCAGCTTAGAGGCAAAACAGACTAAGTTCCATAATTTAATAGTATTTGATTTTCAACTCTTTGCGATCTTGGAATTTTTAGGTATACAGCACATCGTGGCAATATAACTGATAGCACCGTTTGGAATATTTTAGGAAAATAATTAAATCCTCAAGCTATTCTAGAATGAGTTATGACTGGTTGGTGTCAAACACAAACACTTTATTTTTTTTTATAATTTCAATTCACCATGTTACCCTCCTCAATAATAATGAACAAAAATAAACAAAAAATAAAAAAAACGCATATAATTTAAAAAATTCAAGCATCTCTTCAAAAAATGTTAATTGCTTTGCAAAATAAACAAAGCCAATGAAGCGTCATTAAGCGATTTATGGCCCAAATTCGATATACATATACTCATAAAAATTATACACGGCGTACTCACACGCACTCTCTTAAGGCCTTACATATACACAGAACAGCCATTTAGGCCACATGGGAAAATCGCAGCAAATGTCTGCCTTGTAACCCAAGAGAGGGTGAATACAATATATCGTCGTCTCTCAATAATAAATTGTATCTAATCATTTGGCAATTTTGTTAGCAAGCCAAGCGCAAATAATAGGCAAACAAAGTGAATGAAAATAAAAACGCAAATCACTTAATTTTGTGTAATTTATATCAGGCTAGAGGGTAAAAAAACATTAACAGATGATAAGAGCATCGATTTAAGGGGAGAAACAAATTTTATGATTTTTGAATCAAAATCAGAAAAAGATAAAAATTCATGACTACACTCAAGGAAAAAATTTTGCTTATTTGATGAGCCAACACTGTTTGCTGATTTAAAATTAAAATCTTTCAAGTTTTGAAGGAAATCGCTTCAAAGGATTAGAGAATATTCATTTTGTCCTTCCGTTTGCAACGCATCAAAATATTCATTTGCGACCCTATAAAGGACATATATGTTCTTGATCGTCTTAAAAAATCCAAAACGATCTAGCTATGTCCGTCCGTCTAACCGTCTGTCTGCTGAAATCACGCTACAGTCTTTAAAATTGAGATATTGAGCTAAAACTTTACAAAAGTTATTTTTTTTGTCCATAGGCAGGCAAAGTTTGAAGAGGGGCTATATCGGACTATATCTTGATATAGCCCCCATATAGACCGATCTTCCTAATTAAGGTCTTAAGCCCATTAAATCCACATTTATTATCCGATTTCGCTGAAATTTGGCGTAAGGCTTCTCGACATTCGCACTGAGTAGGGTCAAGATCGGGCTATATTTGGATATAGCTTCCATATACGCCGATCTCTCGATTCAGGGGTTTGGGCCAACAAAGGGCGTTGAGTGTAGTGGACATGTTTTTATTTCACTCCTCAAATAAAAATATCCGTATCTCGGAATAGGTACTACTTAGGAAAAAATTTTAAAGGCTTTTTAGGGGGAGGCTCAAAATGAACTCCAAAGACCCAACAGCTGCGGTGGCATCAGACCGCAACCTGTTGTCCTCCTCTCCTATAGGTGTGGGTGCCTACGCACCTGTAGTTAAGACTAATGCTTCAAGCTCACAACTAGTCGTCAGACTTACTAATGAGGAAGAGACGGATAAACCAGAGGGATGAAAAGTTCGTCCCCACCCTTTAAGTAAAAGTGGTGTTTCCGATTCGGATTCAGACAGCGACGGTGTCAATGAAACAGTCATCGCAGCCGAATCGAGTGAGCAGAAGTGAGCGATGGCTTTGCTAAGCCCACAACCAGACCGGGATAGCGATTCGGGGCACGGCGGACCTAGACAGAGGAGTATGTACCGACAGGGCAATCGGGCGTGTAGGTGTGTAGGATGCTGGAAGGAATAGAACTGACATTCCAAGCACTTCTACGGAAGCTGGAAACAGAATGCGATCTCCCGAAGAGGATAACACCGCTAAAATAATGAAGAAGAAAAAGAGCTGAAGAAGAAAAAGAGTTAAGGTACTCTAGGAAAACCAAGCCAGCCATCCCGCAATGGAGACTACAGACGGTGTTCTGCGGAGGTAGACAAAGTCGGAACAGGAACGAAGGAAGCGCGCATGGCCTTTTAGTCTTCATGGAGGACTGTGACTTCCAAAGGGAGGCCACAGCCACATCACGAGAGGGGGGATATGGTCACTGAGAATGGTAAGGAGCCGCCCTCTTACACCGGAGAGGCAAGGAAGCACAACAGAGATGAGCTGACTTATGCAGTCAGCAATATTGGCAGTGTATCCGGTGGAGGATCTGGTTAACGATCGGATTTTCGAATATGTGTGAAACTCTATAGACGGTCCATCTATACAAATGATGAGATGCGAGTTTGGAGATTGTAGTCGGCGAAATGTATTGATACCGACACGTTGACTTCAAAAAAGCGGCCTTCGACAGCCCTATACTTTCAAAGGTATTTCAAGCCATGTCTGAGTTTGATCTTCCTGGAAAATTAAGAAAACTCTGCAGAATGACACTTGCTGATACGCATTCCGCAATAAGAATGGGAAAGAATCTCTCCGAACCATTCAATACCCAACGAGGTTTCAGACAAGGAAACAGCTAAACGTGTGATCTCTTTAATATCCTATGATATATCAATGCATCCCAACTGGGAGAAAAAAAAAATCGTTTGAGGTGCAGAGCGCCCTTAAGCCATTATTGCTTGTTTCTCGTGCACGTAGAGATCAGAGATTTGCATGAGACCCAAAATTTGGCACTCAAAAGCCACTTTGGCCAAAGCAATTGTCTGTATCGCATGCCACATAAAATCAAAGTTAGCCAAAAACACACGCACAAATACAATAGAATTAGAAATGGCCGAACGTTTTAGTAAGCGTTTAGTGGATGTGATTTTTGGTCGACGAACATCGTGTATTATTTGCAAATGAATACCACTCAGATGAGTGCCATATGAAGCCAAAGCAAGCAGAGGAATGATATTTCAAGTTTTGTTGAGCGTCATAGATATACTCAGTTGCACTTTTTTTTGGATAAGAATTGCTTTTATCGTTTGAGGTGCAGAGCACCCTTAAGCCATTATTGATTGTTTCTTTGTGCACGTAGAGATCAGAGAACTGCATGAGACCCAAAATTGTGCACTTTATAGCCACTATGACCAAAGCAATTGTCTGTATCGCATGCCACATAAAATCAAAGTTAGCCAGAAACACACGCACAAATACAATAGAATTAGAAATGGGCGAATGTTTAAGTAAGCGTTCAGTGGATGTGATTTTTGGTCTTGTATTGTTTGCAAATGACTACCACTCAGATGTGTGTCATATGAAGCCAAAGCAAGCAGAGGAATGATATTTCAAGTTTTGTTGAGCGTCATAGATATATTCAGTTGCACTTTTTTGGATAAGAATTGCTTTTATCGTTTGAGGTGCAGAGCACCCTTTAGCCATTATTGATTGTTTCTCTGTGCACGTAGAGATCAGAACATGAGACCCAAAATTTAGCACTCAATAGCCACTATGGCCAAAGCAATTGTCTGTATCGCATGCCACATAAAATCAAAGTTAGCCAGAAACACACGCACAAATACAATAGAATTAGAAATGGGCGAATGTTTAAGTAAGCGTTCAGTGGATGTGATTTTTGGTCGACGGACATCGTGTGTTGTGTGCAAAGAAACACCACTCAGATGATTGTCAAATGAAGCCAAAGCAAGCAGAGGAATGATATATCAAGTTTTGTTGAGCGGCAGATATATACTCAGTTGCACTTGCTTTTTTATTTTTGGATAAGAATTGCTTTTATCAGTGACGAACGTGCTGGTGACAGGCTTACTTCCACTTTTATACCCTACACCACTACTGTGGTACAGGTTATTGTAACTTATTGAATTTGTAGGTAAAACCCAAAAGGGAGTGAAATAGACCCATTGATATGTATACCGATCGACTCAGAATCATTTTTTGATTGATTGATTTGATTGATCCGTCTGTCTGTCCATATTAATTTGTGAACAAAGTACATGTCGCAGTTTTCATCTGATCGTCTTAAAATTTGATACAGGCATGTTTCTCGGCCTAGAGACAAAGCTTACTGAAATTGGAAAAAAATCGGTTCAGATTTGGATATCCCCCCCCATATATATGTTCGTCCGATTTGCAGTAATAATGCAATAGAATGGTTATTTGTAAACCTCTTCGCTTCGAAATTTGGCAGGAAGGATTTTCTTTAGACTCTCGACATTACAGGTGAATTTTAGGAAAATCGGTTCAGATTTAGATATAGCTCCTATATATATGTTCGTCCGATTTGCAGTAATAATGCAATAGAATGGTTATTTGTAAAACTCTTCGCTTCGAAATTTGGCAGCAAGGATTTTCTTTATACTCTTGACATTACTGGTGAATTTCAGGAAAATCGGTTCAGATTTACATATGGCTGTCATGTATATATATCGCCCGATTTTAACTTTTAGAGTCACAGTAAGCGTATTTATTGAGCACTTTGTACAACGTTTTCCTCAACGACATCCACAATATCTTTAAACTTTGCTCCAAATCGGTTCAGATTTAGGTATAGCTCCCATATATATGTTCGTCCGATTTTAAGAAATGTTGCAATCAAGTGCTCAATTATCTACTAATTGTCTCGAAATTTGGCAGGAAGGATTTTCTTTAGACTCTCGACATTACTGGTGAATTTTATAGAAATCGGCAAAGATTTAGATATAGCTGTCATATATGTATATCGCCCGATTTTCACTCCAAGAGCCACTGCAAGCGCATTTATTGACCAATCTTGCCAAAACTTTGTACAACGATTTCCTCAACGACTTCCACAATGTTTATAAAGTTTGTTCAAAATCGGCTCAGATTTAGATATAGCTGCCATATATATGTTCGTCCGATTTTGAGAAATATTGCAATAAAGTGCTCATTTGGTAACCGATTCTCGCGAAATTTGGCAGAAGAGCTTTTCTTATGACTCTCTACATTGCTGATGAAATTTATAGAAATTTGGCTCAGATTTAGATATAGCTGTCATATATGTATATCGCCCGATTTTCACTCCAAGAGCCACTGCAAGCGTATTTATTGACCAATCTTGCCAAAATTTTGCACAATGTCTTTCCCGACACATACCACAATATCTGAATAGTTTGCTCCAAATCGGTTAAGATTTAGATATAGCTTCCATATATATGTTCGTTAGATTTTGGGTAATTTGCAATAATGTTGTCATTTGTCAACCAAAATTATCACAGTTGAACATATTTGCTTGAAATTTGATAGGGATTGTTTCATAACCCATCTGAAAACATCCGCCGAGGTCTATCAAAATTGATTCAGAATTGGATATAGCTCCTACATTGTACTTGTACCCTATGGTAGGTGTAGGGTATTATTCAGTCTGCACCACCCGATTTTTGCCCTTCCTTGCTGGTTTTCTTTACCCCAGCCATTAATTGTAGCTCTCATAACTTTGAGCGGCAACTATATGTGCATGTCTTTTATTCAGTTACGGTCAATGTGAGGCCCCGTGAGTGTTGTTCAAAATGTAAAATACGGCCAGCAATCATTTTATGCTCATCAGCAAAAACACTTGCACTCAACGAATTTAATGGAGTATTTTAATGTTTTGGTTCTTGAGTGTCGTTAGCGTCAACAACGATTGCTTTTATAAGGTGTGAACTTGGCATTCGCTGCATGTCTAACATGTGCACTTTTTTCAAGGTGGCTTGCTGCTGTTCTCTGCCAAAGATGTCTCATTGCCGGAAGATTTCAATTATGGACCACTATGCGTATGATGCATAAAACAATTTTTGCCATACATCATACGCCCCAAGGTACTAAGCATTGTAGCTGCCATTGTGGATGCCTTTACTCTCTCAGCATTAAAGTGAATGAAATTTAAACAAAGAAAATTCATAAATAATCCCTCAAGCTCACATATGTTATGCTCTCTAACGACCAGTTTAATACTTCACATACATTTTGTGCGTTGCAGTAAAAAAATTTTATGTTAACAACGCTAATTTTCATTCATTGACAAATTTTTAACACCAATCTTAGAAAAGTATCCCATATCAGCTAAAGAACAACGCTATTAAGTTATGCTGCTGCCAAGCAGGGTAATAAATAATTATTGCTCATACGCCGGGGAAGATAAATGTGACGCTCTTCGTATATTTATTGGCTATATAAACTTTTTAATACTTTCGACGTTTAAACAGATAATGAACTTTTGTTGTTTGTTTATCTTTTCAGCAGGGATGTTTATGGAAAAGGCGTCGTGCTGTGAATGTCTATTACAAATATCAGCGGCCATGTTTTTCCAAGTATTACAGAAAGCCAAACAAAACACAAACACACACTGGGAGAGGAAATGTTAGATAAAAAAAAAACGCGTTCGCTAATGAGAAAGAAGTAGAGTAGAGAGGGGCTAATAAGGCAAAGATACTCGCAATCATGCGCTGAGATATAAATCCCATTAGTAATTAAATAAAAACTAACAAACAAAGGGGGGTAAAGAAAGGAAAGACAGAGAACATGATTTAAGCCCATATTGTAATGAAAAATATTGTAAATTTATTTTTTTTTTAACCACTTTTAATGCCTAAAAGTCATTTCTTGTCTTTCCATTTTGTATCACCCTTTTGCTCTCTGCCACTCAGCTTTCATAGCACGGTCACATATGTCTCATCTTAAGTCATTTCCAAGAGCAAAAAAAACGCAACACATTTCCTGCCTGACTTTGACAAACAAGGCCACATTTTAATAGCTTAGGAAAAGTGTCATGAAACTATAACAACCACCCCCTTAGAAGAAACTAAACGGCAACAACAACAATATCATCGTGCTGTAAGAGTCCCCATCTCTTTAAAGTAAAACTAATTTTCAAGACTAATAACTAAGACCCCAATAAAGATAGGCATTTACAAATGGCTTTCTGTCTGGATGGCATTTGTAATTAATTTTGCTAGCAGACAGTAATTTGGACTAAGTTGAAGTCATGAAATGGCATAGTAAAAGTTGACTAAAATTTAAATTAACATAAATTCTTGAAAAACTAAGCAAAAATCGTACAAAAAAAAATAGGAAAACAAGTGAAAAGGCGTTAAGTTTGGCCGGGTGGAACTTTGGATACCCATCACCTCGGGTATATATGTAAACCACCTTTCCTCATAATCCAGTGAAAATTGAATAATTTATGCTCCCCATAGCAGCTTTATCGAAATATGGTCCGATATGGACCTAATTCGACACGGAGATTGAGAGGTCCAGAAGTACAAGTCATTGTTCAATTTTGTAGAACAAAATATTGGTCTTTTTGGCAGCCATATACAAATATAGAACGATCTGAACCATATACGACACGAATGTCGAAAAGCCTAACATAAGTCACTGTGTCAAATTTCAGTGCCTTTTAAGGGGACAAGACTTTAAATCGAGAGATCGTTCCATATGGCAGGTATATCCAAATCTAAATCGAACTGAGCCAAATTGAAAAGGGTTGTTGAAGGGCCTAACATAACTCAGTGTCCAAAATTTCGGCGAAATCGGATAATAAATGCGCCTTTTATGGCCCCAAAACCTTAAATCGAGAGATCGGTCTATATGGCAGCTATATCCAAATCTGGACCGATCTGAGCCAAATTAACGAGGGATGTCGAAGGGCCTAACACAACTCGCCGTCCCAAATTTCGGCGACATCGGACAATGAATGCGCCTATTATGGCCCCAAAACCTAAAACCGAGAGATCGGTCTATATGGCAGCTATATCCAAATCTGGACCGATCTGTGCCATATTGCAGAAGTATGTCAAGGGACTTAACACAACTCACTGTTCCAAATTTTGGCGACATCGAACAATAAATGCGCCTCTTATGGGCCCAAAACCTTAAATCGAGGGATAGGTCTATATGGCCTATATGGTTCGGAGATATTGTTTCCTATACTTACTGAGGAACGCGTATCAACAAGTGTCATCCTGCAGAGTCCTATTAATTTTGCAGGGATACCAAACACAGACATGACTTGACAAATCTATGAACGTAAAGGAGTATCGAAAGCAGCTTTGTAGTCAACAAAGAGATGGAAGGTGTTAATTTGTCCTTCTCGGGTCTTTTCCAGGATTTGGCGCAGTGTGAATATCTGGTCTAGGGTGGATTTATCAGGTCAAAAGCCGCATTGATAGGGCCCAATTATCTCATTGGCTTTAGGTTTTAACCTTTCACACAGTACGTTCGAGAGTATCTTGTATGCGATGGGGAGGAGACTTATTCCTCTGTAGTTTGCACATTCCCTCTTGTCTCCTTTCTTGTGTCTAGGGACATAGTATGCTGAGGTTCCATTCATCGGGTATGCGTTCTTCTAGCCAGATTGCGCAGATAAGCTGATGCATACGCCTTATCAGCGTGTCGCCTCCGGTCTTAAATAGTTCAGCGGGTAATTCGTCGGTTCCTGCTGCCTTGTTGTTCTTTAGTCGGGTCACTGCTACTTGGACCTCATTCTGACTAGGAGGTAAACATTCTATACCATCATCAGGGATTGGTTCTGCGGTATCCTTTTCGCCGCCAACGTCGGACACCAGCAGTTGGGTAAAATGTTCTTTCCATATCCTCAGCATGTTATCTGTGTCAGTCACCAGATTTCCTTCTTTGTCTCTACAGGAGGATGTGCCTGCACCAAAGCCATCGGTTTGATGTTTAATTCTTTGGTAGAATTTCAGGACTTCATTCTGACTCCTGTACATCTCAATTCGCTCACATTCACGTCTTTCCATTTCGTTTTTCTTTCTGCGTAATAGAAGTTTCTCCGCTCTTGTGTTTTCTCCCGATACCTCTCCTTCACCTGGCGCGTGGCTACTGATTGCGGAGTTGCTCTTTATGCCGTTTTCTTGGCTTCAGTAGCATCTCGACACTCTTGGTCTTACCATGGGTTTTTTTAGAGGAGGCTTTCGGTACCCAAGTACGGATTTCGTGGCATTTTCCATGGAGAGGGCAATAGTTTGCCACTGCGCCATTATATCATCGGAACAAGGAGTGCTTTCATCAAGCAGTTGGGTCAGTCGAGTGGAGTATGCCGCTGCCATTTGTTGTGTTTGCAGCTTTCCAATGTCCAGCTTCCGAGAAGTGTCAGATCGCACTTTCCTCGCCATGTTCAAACGGGTGCGAACCTTTGCTGCAACAAGGTAATGATGCGAATCGATGTACGCCCTTCGCATCGATCGTACATCTAACACGCTGGATGAATATCTTCCATCTATCACAACGTGATACATTTTGGTTTCTCGTGTTTTGATCGGATGACAGCCATGTGGCTTTGTGAATATTTTTATGTCTCCAGAAATCTGGTGCTACTAACTACCACGCTTTTTGCCGCGGAGAAATTCATTAGCCTCAACCCAATACTGGACGTTATCTCGCGGAGGCTAAACTTTCCAACTGTTTAACCAATGATGTCTTCCTTCCCTATCTTCGCATTGAAATCTCCCAGAACGATTATAATATCATGGACGGGGCAGCGGTCATATTCTCTCTCTAGGCGCTCGTAGAAAATATCCTTGGTCTGTTCGTCTTTGTCTTCCGTCGGGGCATGGGCACAAATAAGGCTGATGTTGAAAAATCTGGCTCTTATGCGGATTGTGGCTAGCCTCTCATCCAACAGAGTAAAGTTTGAGACAAGGTGTTTCACTCTCCGACTAACCACAAATCTACAGCCAAATTCATGCCTCGTGTTGTAGCAGCTATAGTATATTGGGTTGCCCAAAAAGTAATTGCGGATTTTTTAAAAGAAAGTAAATGCATTTTTAATAAAACTTAGAATGAATTTTAATCAAATATACTTTTTTTATGCTGTTTTTACACTTTTTTTCTAAAGCAAGCTAAAAGTAACAGCTTATAACTGACAGAAGAAAGAATGCAATTACCGAGTCACTAGCTGTGAAAGAATTTGTCAACGCCGACTATATGAAAAATCCGCAATTACTTCTTGGGCAACCCAATAGTTCGTCACCGTTTGGTGTTGTAGTGACACCATTCCCAGTTCATCGAACTTCCTGTTGGGCGGTAATATCTGCCTTGTACTTCTCTAATACATCTGCCAGCGCGATGTATAAAGAGTGCGGACATTCCAGGTGCAGATCCGCAATTCATGGTCCTCTTTCGTTTGGGTGTGTCGTTGATGTTGGAGGGTCGATTTTTACTACTGCTTTTGTTTCTCATAGTTTTCTGGGGCCGTGTTACTGGTCCAGCGCCCCAACCGCATGGGTTTTGTGGGATTGCACATTTATCCCTCGTTGTGGCGAGCGGCTTGCTTCAAGATCCGACACTCGCCTCCAGCCGCCCCTAACCTGGGAACAGACGCTGATGTTGGCAATTGGTTATTTGAAGGCTCGCCTTCATCTCGAGTATCATTGGCATTCAATTTTTAATTAAGAGCTAGTGCCACTTTTTTACTGGGACTCTCCTCTCGAAAATCGCTGACAGCCCGCGGCCGCAGTTGCAGCTACTTCGCATAAAGATAGAGCTTTCGACCATCCGCAACCTGTGGACGCGGATGGTCCACGGGAAGCTTAGCTTTCATCTGTCCGTACGTCTGTTCGTCCGTCTGTCCGTCCGTCTGTCCATCCGTCTGTCCATCCGTCTGTCCATCCGTCTGACCATCCGTCTGTCCATCCGTCTGTCCATCTGTCTGTCCATCCGTCTGTCCGTCCGTACATCCGTCCGTCCATCTGTCTGTTAAAAGCACGCTAACTTTCGAAGGAGTAAAGGTAGGCGCTTGAAATTTTGCACAAATACTTTTTGTTAGAGTAGGTCGGTTCGGATTGTAAATGGGCTATATTGGTTCATGTTTTGATATAGCTGCCATATAAACCGATCTGGGATCTTGACTTCTTGAGCCTCTAGAGGACGCAATTCTCGTCCGATTTGACTGAAATTTTGCACATGGTGTTTTGGTATCACTTTCAACTACTGGGCTAAGTATAGTTCAAATCGGTTCATAACCTGATATGGCTGCCATATAAACCGATCTGGGATCTTGACTTCTTGAGCCTCTAGAGGGCGCAATTCTCGCCCAATTTGACTGAAATTTTGCACATGGTGTTTTGGTATCACTTTCAACTACTGGGCTAAGTATAGTTCAAATCGGTTGATAACCTGATATAGCTGCCATATAAACCGATCTGGGATCTTGACTTCTTGAGCCGCTGGAAGGCGCAATACTCATCCGATTTGGCGGAAATTTTTCATGAGGTGTTTTGTTAAGACTTCCCATAAGTGTGCAGAGTATGGCGCAAATCGGTTAATAACCTGATATAGCTGCCATATAAACCGATCTGGGATCGTGATTTCTTGAGCCTCTAGAGGGCGCAAATCTCATCCGATTTGGAAGAAATTTTGTGCAACGGCTTCTTTCATGACCTTCAACATACGTGTCCAATATGGACGGAATCGATCTATAGCTTGATACATCTCCCATATAAACCAATCTCCCGATTTTGCTTCTTAAGCCCCCTACAAGGCGCATTTCTGATCCGAATGGATTGAAGTATAACACAATGACTTCTACAATGTATAGCATTCAATTCATTTATGGTACTTTCTAGAAGAAATTTTGTCAATATTTTTTTCTGTAGAAAATATGTATGATTAAATTTTTACTTTGAAACTCGCAATTAAAATTGTTGTACTATTAATTTCACACCATCTACTCTAAAGGCCAATCTCTACTCATATTACATTTTTAAACCTCTTCAGCGTATTAAAACCCTTTGCATGTAACAGCTTTAAAAATAAATTAAAATTCCGGCCTACGTGTGCAATCAGTTGGACACTTTATGATTAACCAATTCCACTTTCGGATAATATCCTTTTGTTGGCAGTTATGGTCGTTTTGGGAATATTGCAGACCAACAATGTAATAAAAAATTAACTGTAATCAGGGACATCACACGTTTACGTTACGTTTAATCACATATACACATATGCAACAACAAGCAACCACATGCACGCGATAGCCACATATACGAATAATAAAAAGCAAATATGCGGCAAAATTTACACATTCATATCATTTAGAGTGACAACGGAATAGAAGGGCAACACCATGAAATAAATTAAATGTATGGGCTAGTCAACAATGCGGGATATAAAATGTAAAAAAAAAAGTTCGTCTTTCTTTCAACTGTTTTATGAACGTAAATTTATCGTGGTCAACTTTACCATACACACAGTTATCTATTACTAGCCGACCCGGGCCCGCTCCGCTGCGCCTTCTTTTACTTTATATAGAACAAAAGTTTCCTTGGAATATTTATTTTCGACAATTTAAGAGCTTTTATTGAAATACCATGCTACGAAAATAGTATATCGCTTGACTAACAGTTTAACAATAAAAGTGCCTTTATCTGAATCCCATATTATCTTTATAGGTCTACGAATTTAAATTTGGATGTAAGGTGTACTCCATTCTTAAAAATACTTTATTTTAGTCCGATATTCTCATGATATCTGATTTAGTTGTATTTTCGGGGGTGAGGTGGTCCTCCAGATACTTGACCCTGAAAATGTCAGCATCGTGCTCTTCTTTCAAATACTATTTATTTAAACCCCATATTGCCATTGGTTTAGGCGAGTTTACACGATGAGGGTCCCCAAAAACATGGCCCCAAAACAGGTTGTCAAATTCGTTTTCTAATCTCTTATTGGCATGGTCGAAAAATGGTTTACCCTTTGGAGCGTCTTTTGGGGAAGGGGTGATGCCCTAAATACATGGTCCTAATTTTGGATATCAAATTCGTATTCTACTCCCAAATACCTTTGTTTGAACCAAATATTGTGATAGTCACTAAAAAATTGCTGTTTGTGGGGTATTTTGGGAAAGGGGCAGACCCCCAGAAAATTGGTCCCGAAAAGGGGTATCAATTCTTGCTCTACACCCCAATAACTTTCATTGAAGCTCCACATTGACATGGTCGATTAATATGCCCGATTTAGGGGTGTTTTTGGAATTGTGGTGGTCCCAAACACTAAGCCCGGAAAATATATCAGCAAAGTGCTCTATTCTCATATATCTATATGTCGTTTATTTGAACCCCATATTGCCATTGGCCTCAAAATTGGATATCAAATTCATTTCCTAATCTCATTTAAACTCCCTATTGCAAAAGTCAGCAAATATGTCCGGTTTGGGTTATTGGCCTTTAAGACTATGAATATTTAGCTCCACTCTCTTTAAGACCCAAATTGTCTGGGTGAGCAAATACGTCCTAATTGTGGGTTGTTATGGTAGTGGGACGTCAATGTTGATATCAGATATGTAGTCTACTCCCACATACCTTTAATTTGATCCCCATATTTTCACAGTCGTCAAACATGACAGGAATGGAAATGGGCGGCCACTCAGTGAGTTGGCCTTGAAAATATATATCGGATTCATGTTCTACTCTAAAAACCCTCTTATTTAAGCCTCATATTGCAATAGTCAGCAAATACTTCCTATTTGGGTGGTGCTGTGGGTGTGGTGTGGCCCCACAGACACTTTTCCCGAATATTGATATCAGATTCGTGCCGTACTCCCAAAGACCTTTCATTTGAGCCCCATATTGATATGGTCGTAAATTTGTCCCCTTGGGGGGATGTTTTTGGGTATGGGCGGTCCCCCAAACACTTGGTCCCACATTAAGATATCAGATTCGAATTCTACACCTAAATACCTTTTATTTAAGCCCCATATTGCCATGGTCAGTAAATAAGTACTTTTTGGAGGGTGTTTTGGGGAAGGGGTGGACCCCCAGAAACGTGGTCCCACATTTGGATATTAGATTCGTATTCTACTCGCATATACCTTTCATTTGAGTCCCATATTGCCATGGTGGGTAAATATGTCCGATTTAGGGGTGTTTTGGGGGTTGGGTGGTCCCCCTACCACTTGGTCCGACAATTGGAAATCTTATACGTTTTTCTATCTTAAATACCTTTAATTTGAGTCCCATATTGTCGTGATTGGTCTAAATATAGGTTTGGTAGGTTTTAGGGTGGGGCGGCCCCCCCTAGAAACCCCATCCGAAATGTGGATAATAAATTTTTATTTTTAGGGTACTATATGAGAGCACACAAAATTTCGCTTAGATCGCACCACCCATCTCCGAGATCTGGCGTTTCTGAAAATTATGGCAAGGGGGAGGGCGCGCCCCCCCTCCCTTCTGATATCAAAAAGTGCAGTACCCTTTTTTCATCACGGGATCATTATGGACCATCTTTTTTCTTAAATCTTTTTTCTGATGGTCTCGCCATAATTCGAGCCTAGGCGTTGAGGGTCAAAGGCGGACATGCTAACCTCTGCGCTACGGTGGCGTCCCCAAAATAAAAGTGGACCGATCGGGACAATATGGGATTCAAATGAAAAGTATACAGAAGTAGATAACGAATCTGGCATATATCATCATGTCGAAGTATAGGGGGTCACCCCACCCCCATAAAAACGCCCTAAATGGGCACTTTAGCCAATCACGGATATATGGGTCTCGGTTTCTTTGTTCCGTATAAACTGAAAAACGGCAGAATCGATTTTCTGGAAATGTTCGCATATTGTGTAGGTTGGTATGGAAGAAACATAGAGTGTATAATTTTTCGGTATAGAAGGGGGAAGGACCCTCCCCCTTATTCCAAAAATATAAACCAAAATCAAAAGTGGTCCGATCGGGACAATATAGGTATCAAATGGAAGGTATTGGGGAGTAGATTTCGAAAAACGTCAACCATATCCGAAAGTGGTCCGATGGGCACAATAAGGGTATCAAATGAAAGGTATTAAAGAGTAGAATGCGAATATGGTATTAAAATTTGAGTCAAAGCACTCATCGGGCCGCTTCAACCCCAAAACTCCACCAAACAGACATATTGGACATTTATATCAATTAGGAGTTCAAATGAAAGGTATTCGGGAGTAGATTTCGAATATGGCATACAAAATCAAATTGAAGTATAGGGGGTCACGCCACCCCTCAAAAACGCCAGTAGACCCATTACGACTATATGATACCGGGCTGAACTGATTTTCTTAAAATTTTCATGCGTTGTTTGGTTTGTCTGGAAGGAGACATATAATTTTTAGATATCGGTTGGAGGTGGACCCTCCCCTTTACCCCAAAAACGCCACCCATATCCGAAAGTGGTCCGATGGGCACAATTAGGGTAAAAAATGAAAGGTATTGCAGACCAGAAAACGAATATGGTATTAAAATTTGGGTCCAAGTACCCAGTGAAAAGTATTATGCAGTAGATTACAAATATGGCATAAAACATTAGGTCCAAGTAATGGGAGGTCGCCCACCCCCAAATACCCCAAATGGGCATATTAGCCGACTATGGCTATATGGGACTCAAATGAAAGGTATTAGGGAGTAGATTACGAATATTACATTAAAATTTGCGTTCAAGTCTAGGTGACGCTTTTCCTCCTAAAGATATGGATTATTTGACCCATTATGGCAATGCGGGACTCAAATAAAAGGTATTTGAGAGTAGAAAACTAATTTCATATCCAATTTTAGAGCCAAGTGTTTTCGGGTACGCCCTAAATTACTCCATAAACTTCATTTCCTTTGGGAATATTTTCAGTGCAAAGTGCCGTCACAGCCCCAAAACACCCTCGAAACATTCCATATTTACCCGCCATGGCAATATGGGGCTCAAATTAAAGGGATTTGGAAGTGCAGCACGAATTTGATATCCATATTTGAGTCGAAATGTCTGAGTTGTCATCCCTCCCCTAATGAGAACATTGCCCTAACGAAGAATATTACCACCAGGAACCGAGAAAGGGCAAATTCTCACACATCAATGAGTGCTTTCTGATTTAAGTTTAAACTCAATGATAAGGGACTTTTATTTTTAGCCGAGTCCGAACGGCGTCCCGCAGTGCGACACCTCTTTTGGGGAAAATTATTTAAATGACCATGTATGGCATTGTACCTCGCAAATGTCGCCAACATTAAGAGGGGATAGGCACTGCTTTGACCGATGTTTTCGCCAGGATTCAAACGCGTTCAGCGTCAATGGCACAAATTCGATATCCGCATTCTGGGCGAAGAGACCATACCCTAAAAATGTATTAGAGAGTGAAAGAAGGAGAGGGCCCGGTTCCGCTAGTGTCATATAAAAACTTTTCCCAAAGAGGTGTTGCACAGCGGTACGCTGTTCGGAAAGAAGGCCCTTTATCACTGAGCTTAAACTTCAATCGGACAGCATTTATTGATATGTGAGAAGTTTGCCCCATTACCTTAATGGATGTTCAAGGGCAAATTTGTAATTTTGTTTTATTTCTCTTGGGCTAACCCCCATATATTGATGTTGGATTAAATGACATAGAATAATACTCCACACAGTTTAAAGTGTTTACATATGTACGGGTTAACAGGATACTTGTATGCCTATACTCGTGTTTAAAATATCCTTTTGTGTGCTATGGTAAACAACGCACACACACTGCGTTGTTAAAAAGTGTGAACCGAATATGTTTGTCATCCAATGATAAGGATGTCGCTCTGTCTGTCTGTCATGCTTGTTCTCATTTGTTACAAAATTTGTTGGTCTTTATTGTAAACCCTTGACGGCATTGGATCCTTTTTGTTGATATTACTCTTCTGTTCCGCTTTTCGTGTGGTGTGTTATGAATCACTGTGATGTTTAACATGCTAATTATGCTTGTTTAAAGCTTCGTTCTCAAGAGTTTAACCTTTTTGGAAAATATGCCAAATTTTATGTTTACAAAGTGTAGGCGTTCATATATAGCTGTGGGAGGGACACAAAGGTCATTCTCATTCCGAAAGCAGGAAAATCTTACCACACGAAGGCGAAAGATTTTCGTTCTATTTGTCTGTCATCCTTTATGCTGAAGACTCTTGAGAGGTTGGTAGAAACATACATTAGGGCAAAGATCCTTGGAGATTGCCTGTCTCGGCAGGAGCATCCATATAGTAAAGGCAATGCGACTGAAACAGCCTTTCACGACCTAGTCGGCTATATAGAGGGGTCTCTCGCTGTCAAGGAATATATAATGGTAGCACTTGTTGACATTGAAGATGTTTTCAATAATGTAACACCGACATCAATCATAAAGGAGTTGGAGTTTCTAGGCATCAAGTCTACCGTAAGGAATTTCATTTACAACTTACTTACGGCAGGCTTGGAATCTGTGGATCTAAACAGATGGGTCTGCAGAGGAACACTTCAAGGCGGTGCACTGCCTCCTTTACTTTGGACTATAGCCAAGGTGTAAAAGTGGTCGCATATACTGATGACGTGGCTATGGCGGTTAGGGGAAAGTTTCCCAGAACTCTAAGAGATATACTTCAGGAAGCTCTACGCGCAACAGCGAAGTGGGCTACCGAAAGTGGTCTAGGCGTAAGTCCATGCAAGACAGGAGAAGTGCTTTTCAGCAGGAGATACCGACATGCAAACCTCTTCCCTTCGATAGCCTTTTACTGTGTCCCATTGGAATATTCAGGATATAATTTGCAAATTTTGTATACCCTCCACTATAGGATGGGGGTTTACTAATTTCGTCATTCCGTTTATAACACCTCGAAATATTCGTCTAAGACCCCATAAAGTATAGTTATGCCCGTCTGTCTGGCAGTTCGTCCGTCTGGCTATCGAAAGCACGCTAACTTTCGAAGAAATAAAGCAAGGAGCTTCAAATTTTCCACCAATACTTCTTGTAAGTCGTTTGGGATTGTAACTGGGCCAAATCGGTCTATTTATTGAGCTTATAGAGAGAGCAATTCTTAGTCGATTTGAAAGGGCAGACAATTTGGCAGTGAAGGCCAGAGAACTGCCATCGATAAACTTGGCAAACCCGAAGCCTTTCGGGTCGACGCAGTCCGATCTATGGGAGTGGGCAACAAACGCCTGCAACGTTGTGGAACAACGAAACAGTCGATAGGACGCCGAAAAATCTGTGGGGTGATCTGGATAGTGATAGGACGAGGCTATTACTGAATGGAAATAAAAGAGAGGCCAGTTTAGCTGTTGGTGTCCTAAAGGGACACGAGCTCACCTATGCAAAATGCGGTGCGGCAAGTGATGGCATGTGTAGGGCATGTGGGGAAGATGATGAGACGATGCAATCACTGGTGTCTTTTAGCCGGCTTTCGCGACTAATAGACACCAGTGATTAGCTGGAGACACGATACCAGACATGAACCAACTTAGGGAAGCGGTATGGAAAACAATTAAGGATTTTTAAGAAGCTTTGCGTCACTTTTTAGTTTTTAGAGCGCACAACAAGCCGATTACTGGCTAAGGTGTATCTCCATAGAGTCATGGGGCAGATAAATATCTACACCTTCGTTTTCCACCAACCTAACCTATTTGGTGAGCGCAATCCGATTAAGGTTTAAGCTCCATGATAAGGGGCCTCCTTTTTTATGCCGGATCTGAAGAAGATAGCTCACAAATGTGTTAGAAAGGGTTAGGTCGTCTTCTTTGTGTACTTGGACCCAATTTTTAATACCATATTCGCTTTCTCCTCTCCAATACCTTTCATTTGATACTCATATTATCCCGATCGGTCCACTTTTGAGTTTAGGCAGTGTTTTTGGGTAACGGGGGAGAAACCGCCCCCCTCCGAAATCAATAAACTACAAAGCCCATTTCTCTTTCCTCTCCATATTCGCAATCTACTCCCGAATACCTTTCATTAGAGTCCCATATTGCCATGATCGTCCAAAGAACCTATTTTAGGGGGGTTTTGGGTTTGGGGCGGCCCCCTCCTCCTAGCAGTCAAATTGATGGTTCATATCAATTTGGGCCTCAAATGAAAGGTATTCGGGAGTAGACTACGAATCTAGCATACAAGATCAGTTCGAAATATAGGGGGTCACCCTACCTCCCAAAAATGCCTTAAATAGGCATATGACCCATCATGACTATATGGGACTCGGTTTTTTGTTTGCTCCGTAGAATCAAACACGGTTGAACCGATTCCCTAAAAATGTTCAATGAGTGCAGTCCGATTCAAGTTTAAGCTCAATGATAGAGGACCTCCTTTTTATAGTCGAGTCCGAACGACGTGCCGCTGTGCGACACCACTTTGGAGAGAAGTTTTACATGGCATAGTACCTCACAAATGTTGCCAGCATTAAGCTAGCCGCTGAAAATTTTTTCTGATGGTCTCGCCAGGATTCGAACCCAGGCGTTCAGCATAGGCGGACATGATAACATGTGCGCTACGTTTCAGTAACTTACCAAAACATTATTCATCCATATTTTATACCATTTCATGGAAATGGCCACCCCAATATTCTTTCATCATATAGCTTACCTGCAATTAAAAAATAAAGAAAAATATTAAAAAATTTTTAATAAAAATGTTAAAAAAAATAGAAATACATTTGAATGGCTTTTTTATCTTTCTCAGAAATATAAAAATAAATTTGGCTTCATACAAAATGCATATAAATTTGTTTATTTATACTAAGCACCACAATATTCAAATTAAATTGCTGCTTTAAGTTTTTATACCCTCCACCATACCATGGGGGTATACTTATTTCGTCATTCTGTTTGTAACACCTCGAAATATGCACCTAAGACCCCTTAAAGTATATATATTCTTGATCGTCATGTCATTTTAAGTCGATCTAGCCATGTCCGTCCGTCTCCCTCCGTCCGTCCGTCTGTCTGTCCAAAGCACGCTAACTTTCGAAGGAGTAAAGATAGCCGCTTGAAATTTTGCACAAATACTTTTTATTAGTGTAGGTCGATTGGGATTGTAAATGGGCCATATCGGTCCATGTTTTGATATAGCTGCCATATAAACCGATCTTGGGTCTTGACTTCTTGAGCCTCTAGAGGGCGCAATTCTCGTCCGATTTGACTGAAATTTTGCACATGGCATTTTGGTATCACTTCCAACAACTGTGCTATGTATAGTTGGAATCGGTCCATGTTTTGATATAGCTGCCATATAAAACGATCTTGGGTCTTGACTTCTTGAGCCTCTAGAGGGCGCAATTCTCGTCCGATTTGACTGAAATTTTGCTCATGGTATTTTGGTATCACTTCCAACAACTGTGCTATGTATAGTTGGAATCGGTCCATGTTTTGATATAGCTGCCATATAAAACGATCTTGGGTCTTGACTTCTTGAGCCTCTAGAGGGCGCAATTCTCATCCGATTTGGCGGAAATTTTGCACGTAGTATTTTAGTATCACTTTCAATAACTGTGTTATGATTCAAATCGGAAAATAATCTGGCATAGCTGTCATATAAACCGATCTTGGGGTCTTGACTTCTTGAGCCTCTAAAGGGCGCAATTCTCATCCGATTTGGCTGAAATATTGCATGAGGTGTTTTGTTATGACTTCCAACAACTGTGCTAAGTACAGCGCAAATCGGTACAAAACCTGATATATTGGGTTGCCCAAAATGTAATTGCGGATTTTTAATAAAACTTAGAATGAACTGACAGAAGAAAGAATGCAATTACAGGGTCAGAAGCTGTGAAAAAATTTGTCAAAGCCGACTATATGAAAAATCCGCAATTACTTTTTGGGCAACCCAATAGCTGCCATATAAACCGAATATGACTTCATGAGCCTCCAGAGGGCGCAATTCTCATCCGATTTGGCAGAAATTTTGTACAATTTTGTACTTCTCTCATGACCTTCAACATACGTATCTAATATGGTCTGAATCGATCAATGGCTTGATACAGCTCCCATATAAACCGATCTCCCGATTTTTCTTCTTGAGCCCCTACATGACGCAATTCTTATCTGAATGAAGTGAAAATGAAATATTACACAATGACTTCTACAATGTTCAGTATTCATTTATTGTCCGAATCGGACTATAACTTGATACAGCTCCAATAGCATAACAGTTCTTATTCAATATTCTTTGTTTGCCTCAAAAGAGATACCGCGCATAGAACTCGACAAATGCGATCCATGGTGGAGGGTATATAAGATTCGGCCCGGCCGAACTTAGCACGCTCTTACTTGTTTTCACCTTTATTGCTGTCATAAAAATTTTTCATTGCCAACAAAAGGCAGATGTTGAAATTTTAGCTGGCAACACAAACAATTCCACAAACCTTGCATCAATTTCAACAAAGCCAGTGTCATTGTCATCAGTGGGATGATGGGACCATGTTATGTATTTGTTGACATATTGGTTGATTGACTTTTACTCAAGTGTGTGTTAAGTTATTTCAACAATTACGAGCAAATTAAAATAATTGTGTATTGCGATTGACTGCTTACGGCGGTAATTGTGTTCTCAATGAGCGAATTACGAAAGGTGTGAAGGCAATGAGGCTTAAGGGTACTTTGGCTTAATAAGGTTGAAAGTAAATATTTGGTTATGTATTAAGATGGCAAATACAATGGAAACGTTGCTATCAACGATGTATGTAAATATATGTCTTTTTTTTATAAACAACACCAAAGGATAGGGAGTATATTCGGACCGAATCCGTTTGCAACACATCGAAATATCCATTTCCGACCCTACAAAGTATATATATTTCTGAGACAATTTAACGACGATCGTGCATCTGTCCGTCCGTGTGTCCGTCAGTCGTTATGACGCTACAATCTTTAAAAACTGAGATATTCAGTTAAAATTTTGCACAGACTCGCTTTTTTCCCATACGCAGGTTAAGTTCTTAATGGGCCAAATCGGTCTATATTTGGATATAGCTGCCAAAAAGACCGATCTGGCGATTTAAGGTCTTAGGCCCGTTGAAGCCGCATTGTATGTTCGATTTCGTCGAAATTTAAAACAGGAAGTTTTACAAGGCGCCCCGATGTTTAAATCGAATATAAATAGCAGCCATATAGACCCATAAGCCGGTTAAGTGTCCTAAGCCCATAGAAGCCGAAATTATTATCCGATTTCGCTGAAATTCAAAATAGTCAGTCGTTTAAAGCCTCCCGGTATTCGACTCAAGTATAGATCAGATCGGTCTTTATTCAGACAAAGCTACCATTTATACCTTTCTGTCGATTAAGGGTCTAAGCCCTTTTAAAGCTACATTTATTACCTGATCTCGCTAGAATTGGACACAGTTACTTGTATCAAGCCTTCCGTCATCATACCAGCATATGGTCCAGATGTGGTGGGTATATACCCATCGGCTGTACAGCTTGTTGAGAGTAAGGTCGTGGATCTGGATATCCCCAAGGTAGCACAGGAGGCCACCGTAGCGCAGAGGTTAGCTTGTCCGTCTATGACGTTGGGTTCAAATCCTGGCGAGACCATCAGAAAAAATTTTCAGCGGTGGTTTTCCTCTCCTAATGCTGGCAACATTTGTGAGGTACTATGCCATGTAAAACTTCTCTTCCAAAATGTATCGCAGGAGGCCACTGTAGCGCAGAGGTAAGCATGTCCGCCTAAGACGCTGAACGCCTGGGTTCAAATCCTGGTGAGACCATCAGAACAAATTTTAAGCGGTGGTTTTCCTCTCCTAATGCTGGCAACATTTGTGAGGTACTACGCCATGTAAAACTTCTCTCCAAAGAGGTGTCGAACTGCGGCACGCCGTTCGGACTTAGCTATAAAAAGGAGGCCCCTTATCATTGAGTTTAAACTTGAATCGGACTGCACTCAGTGACATGTGAGAAGTTTGTCCCTATTCCTTAGTGGAATGTTCATGGGCAAAATTTTAAATTTGATAGGGTCAATTATATCAAACCTCATTGCTTATGGAGTCGATAATAACCTCGTTCGATTTATATCGAGCTTTCTCAGAGATTGCACTGTACGAATTGTTGTAGGGTTGCCCAAAAAGTAGTTGCGGATTTTTCATATAGTCAGCGTTGACAAATTTTGTCACAGCTTGTGACTCTGTAATTGCATTCTTTCTTCTGTCAGTTATCAGCTGTTACTTTTAGATTGCTTTAGAAAAAAAAGTGTAAAAAAAGTATATTTGATTAAAATTCATTCTAAGTTTTATTAAAAATGCATTTACTTTCTTTTAAAAAATCCGCAATTACTTTTTGGGCATCCAGATGGGTTCTCATCCGATGAATATAAATTGACCACAGGTGTGCCACCAGACTTTGTCCTTTCCTCTTCCCTTTTTGCTCATTTCATTGACCAGCTATTGGGTCAGACTACGAATCCAGTCTACTCATTTGCCGATGACAGTAGTCTGTGTCATTCATATTCATTCGAAAATAGGCCCAATCCTTAAGATAATTGTAAACAGGAGGCGCATTATGGATGAGACGCTCTCCCAGGATCTTTTAGCCATTCCTGAGTGGAGTAGAATTAACGGAGTAAACTTTAGCGCATAGAAGACGCAGTGCTGTTTATTGTCGACGGTATAGATATTGAGCAGTCAGATGCTCATGATTTTCTGGGCATAAAGATACAGTGTGATGTTCGTTGGTTAAAATATGTTTTCGAAGGGTCGAAAGAACTAGAGTGCTTCTTTGGGATTTCTTAAGCGGTGCAGGAATTATTTCATCTCTTCTATTCTACCTACGTCAGGCCGATAATGGAATATAACTCTCATATATTGGCAGGTAGTAGCTCCAAAGTCATCCTTGGAGCTACTTGGCCAGGTTCAGCAAAGAGCGATGGTGTTGATTTGGTACAGCAGGGTATCCAACTTGATTGCTTCTCTTGGACATTGTCGATCGTTACTTTCATCACGTGTGTTCTTGACGTTAAAATATTCACCAAGAATATACGCCTTGCCAGGAACTCACGTCCATTTGTAATTGATTGGTCAGTTGACCTAATCATGCATCACTGAGAAAATTCATTTCTAGACTTCCGGCTAATGTCCCTCCAACATTGAAGTTCAGGTATTTAAGACGAATATTAAATAAACACTACACCCTTTTTTCCCCTCCATCCTTAACTTTCCTAATTGCCAATACAAGAAACTGCATATAAAAGGACATCCACTGCGTGTTGATCTGCCGCTTAGAAGCCCCAATTTTCATCCGATTTGACTCAAACAAAGACTTGAGGTGTGACTTTCGACATCTATGTCGAGTATGATCCGAATAGTTTTATAAACAGATATTGCCCCCGTATAAACCGATCTCTGGTTTTGACTTCTTCAGGCATTAGAAGCCAAAATTTTCTCCTGTGTGGCTGAAATACAACATCAGTGGCATGTTCTATCCGAATCAATCAATATGGTGATATAGGACCCCTGAGTACCGATATCACGATATGACTTCTTGAGACCAAAATTATTCAAATACAAACACATTTAATAAAAGTGCATTTTTAGCGGAAGCCATGGTGGTGGTTGCTCGAGACTCGGCCTGGTCGAACTTAGCACGCTTTAACTTGTTTTAGCCACCACCATAGGATGGGAGTATACTAATCAAGTCATTCCGTTAGTAACACCTCCAAATTTTCTCCAAGACCCCATGAAGTATACATATTTTTGATCGTCTCTACGCCTGAGTCGATCTAGCCATGTCCGTCCGTCCGTCTGTCGAAAGCAGCAGGCTGTCGAAGAATAAAGGTTTGATATTTTGCACAAATTATTCCTATTAGTGTGAGTCGGTTGGAATTGTAAATGGGCTATATCGGCCAATGTTTTATTATAGCTGCCATATAAACCAATTCGGAATCTAGACGTCTACAGCCTCTAGAGGGTGCAATTCTAATCCGATTTGGGATTTTGACTTCTTAAGCCGCTAGAGGGCGCAGTTATTATTCGATTTGGCTGAAATATTGCATGAAGTGTTTTAGGTTGACTGTAAACAAGCGTGATAAGTATGGTCCAAGTGGGTTCATACGCTGATATAGGTCCCATATAAACCGATCTCAGATGTGGACTATTTGAGCCTCTAGAGGGCGCAATTATTATTTGAATTGGCTGAAATTTTGCACGAAGTTTTGGTTTGACCATCAACCACTGTGGTGCAAATCGATTCATAACCTGATTTAGTTCATATATAAACCGATCTCTGATCTTAAATTTTAGAGCCTATAGAGGGCGCAATTATCATCCGATTTGGCTTAAAGACCATCAACAATTGTACCAAGTATGACCTAAATCGGTTCAAGCCCCCATATAGTTCATATATAAGCCGATCACTGATTTTGACTTTTAGAGCCTATAGAGGGCGCAATTATTATTCGATTTGGCCTAAATCTAGCATGAAGTGTTTAGTTAGACCATCAGCAACTGTGCCAATTATGGTCTAAATCGATTCATAACCTGAAATAGTTCATATATAAGCCGATCATTGATCTTGACTTTTAGAGACTATAGAGGGCGCAATTATCATTCGATTCCTAAACAACTGTGATAAGTATGGTCTAAATCGGTTCATAACCTGATAAAGTTCATATATAAAACGATTTCGGATCTTAATTTCTTGAGCCTATAGAGGGCGCAATTATCATCCGATTTGGCTGAAATATTGTAGGAAGTGTTTTGATTTGACCATCAACAACCACTGTGCCAAGTATTGTCTAAATCGGTTCATAATCTGATATAGTACGCCGCGGTCGAAGGCGTTAAGCTAGCCGTTTGAAATTTTGCACAGATACTTCTTATTGATGTAGGTCGTCAGGGATTGCAAATGGGTCATATCGGTTGAGATTTCGTTATAACTCCCATATAAATCGAATACGCGATTTGACTCATTGAGCCCTTGCAAAACGTAATTTTTGTCCGATTTGGCAAAAATTTTGCATGCGATGTTCTGTTATGACTTCTAACAACTGTGTCAAGTACGGTTCATATCGGTCAAGAACCTGAAATAGCTCCCATATAAACCGATATCCCGATTGGACTTCTTGAGCCCTTACAAGCCGCAATTTGTGTCCGATTTGGCTGAAATTTTGCATCATTGTGTACTGTCCGATTTAAGATTAAACTCAATGGTAAGGGACCTGCCTTTTTTTTGCCGAGTTCAAACGGCGTGACGCAGAGCGACATTTCTGTGGGGAGAAGTTTTTACAAGGCATAGTAAATCACAACTGTTGCCAGCACCGCTGAAAATTTTTTTCTGATCTTCTTGCCAGGATTTGAACCTAGGCGTTAAGCGTCGTAGTCGGTCATGCATACCTCTGTGCTACGTTGGCCCTCGAAAATGCATAAATATTGCAAAAACTAAAAAATTTCAAACAGATTTTGACACCATCTGATGCACTGATTTTAATGCTATATTGAAAGTCCTGGATATTGTGCCTAGACATATTGCTGCGACCACTGCCGTAAGTCTAAGGGAACTTTCTCTTTGCTCATGTGGCGGCTACAGGCATTGCCGGACATCCTTGATACAATGTCCCATGTTCCAGGCGGTATGGATTACACCCTATATGAGCAGCTTTTTCATAAAAAGTACTGTACCACTATTCCTTATAGAACCGATTGGAACCACGATATTCCTGGTAATGCAAGTTATATAGACTTCTAAGCAGATGGCTCCAAACTGGACGACCAGTTGGGCTATGTGGTGTACGCTAAAGATCAAGAACTTCATATCGAAAGGTTACCCGACCACTTCAGTGAGTATCAAGCGGAGATCCTTGCGATTAAGGAAGTGGTGGAATGGCTAAGATATAATGTCATAGAGACTACTGGCATAGATATCTTCTCAGACCATTAAATCCCTGGAGAACGTATTTCTGAACACAAAAACCGCCCTCGACTGTAGCAGATCTTTCAATGAGATGGCTGAACAGTTGAAAATTCACCTGTTCTGGATGCCAGGCCATAGAGGTGTCCCCGGGAATTGTAAAGCGGACTAGCTTGTGTAACTAGGAACTGTCCTACATACTCCAGGAATACTGGAAATAGTGGGTATACCTCTAGCGACATGTAAGCAGAGTTTTCTGGACCAGGTCCGAAGGACAACGAATGATTGATGCTCACGTAGAGGAGGCTGTGAGCATTTCAAAACAATGTGGCTTAATTTAGACTTGAAGAGGTTCACCGCTTTGCTGTCAATGGCTGGAACAGACGTATCAGTCATTGTGTTCGACAGATCACAGTCTAATCGGAAAACATGCTGACAGACTGAAGATTGACAGCAACGACTTTTGCAGAAGCTGTGAGGACATCGAGGAAGAAGAGACTATAGAACACCTTCTGTGTGTGTGTCCCGCACTGGCAGTCGAAAGGAGTGCCACTTTGAGTTTCCATTTCTTTCAGACGAGTTCTGATTTAGCGGATGTGAACATTCGCAAGTTGTTGGGCCTCGTAAAGCGATCTGGATAGTTTAACGGTAGCTATAACGATGGTGGGAAACGTTTAAGTGATTCTAATAGCAGGCTGTCACTTCAATCTAACCTAACTTGCCTAACCATCATCTTCCTAAGTGTTATCCAACACTTTAAATAAATCACAAATAGTTCTTAGAATTCTATTTAGAATGCAACACGAAAATGTTCACCATTTGGCTTTAAAAGCTATCTTTGCAGAAATCTCCATACACAAGATAGCATGTCCTTTTGTATGAATCCCCAATTTCACTGAAAGTCCTGCAACAACTTGTCCCAGGAATTTTATTGCATACAATGTAAATTTTGTAAATTTTGCATTCAATGTAATCCTTATGAAAAGAGAGGAAGAACTCTATTAAAACTTTTAGAATGGCATTATCAATGTGGCGTTACAAACATTCGCTTGGTAACCTGTGCGGACAGGATACAGGGGAATACAAGGAGAATAAATTCAACAGCAGTTGAATTTAAAAAAAAATTGTATATATTGTTGAAATATGCCAACAGATGGTGATGTGTGTATAAAAAATTCATGGAAAAACTATTCAGGAAAAAATACTAGTAAAAATTCATTGATTTATTTTAAAATTATTTGTTTTGAGAAAAATGGTAATGGCTTATATGGAAAATTCAAAATTTAAAAAAAAAAAAAAACTTATGAAAAATGTAATTTTAATTTAAAGTTTCTTGGTTTCAATTGCCTAATCTTAACTTTTTTGTTAAATTTGTATAACTTTTTTTTTTATTTAAAATAATAGATTTTATATTGTATAGCCCTCCATATAAGAACAACTTTCATATGCACACCTGCATTGTAACGCCTTGTAAAGTCTTTCCTGCACTACAATTGCTACCACAAAAAAAAATCCATATTTTTCACCTTGACCTACAGTATCAACATTTAAACGCATTGCCCTGCTACTTCTCCCCTTTTTTAAAATTTCACAACATTCTGGTTAAAATGTTTCTCAGCATGCAACATAAAACCAAAGAGAATAGCTCAAACTTAGCCCGACTACTAATTGTGACCATAGTTTACACAAAACTCTGTGTGTCAAAAACATTTTGTTTTTTGTTTTTTTTTTTTTTTTGTGAAAAACGAGGACAACGTTAAACAGCTCAGAAAAGAAGAATAAATCAAAAGCTCAAGAGTCCCCTTTGTTGCAGGCTGTAAGTTCTTCCCCCTTTTTAAATGTAACTACCATTTATAGACCACCATGTAATTGAAGGTGTGTGTGTGTGGGGGGGAGGGGGGAGAACAGCGCCTAGAGATGAACAAATGGTACCTCCATGCTGTGGTCATATACCATAACACAATCTGAGGGCTCTTTACTAAAGTTCTCCACAAATCCACTGGCAAGGATACTAGCCCCACCATAGCTGTTGTTCGAAATGCAGCTTTTGCAGGGTAATTTGGCTGTTTCTGTTTTTTTTTTTCGCCACATATCGTGCTATAATGCCCCTATGATGTAAAGCACATGGGGGGAAGGGATGCCAAATTTTTAAAAAAATATTTAAAAAGTATATTATTATACATGAACTGGAATAATAATATAAAAAGAGTAATATTTCTATATTTTTAGAAATTTGTACATTAAGGTACTAAAAAAAGTACCACAAAGGTATGAAATGGATGAACTCTGTATAGGGCGGATGGATAGAGGTAGAATTTTGAAAATTGAAATTTGATTTAAAAAACATCTGGAGCTAACGGATGAGGGTGAAAAGAAAAAATTGAAAAATAGTTCTGGTGACGGCAAAAAAACGTACGTTAACACAGCAATTGGTACCATTTGGTACTTTTTTCTACACATGGAGCAAACGGTCTGAGATTTGGCATGTAGGTACCACTAGGAAATATATGATGGTTGACTAAATGATCTATTCAAAATTT